>NC_057795.1:534647837-534947837 GCF_018294505.1 Triticum aestivum
GCCCGCCCCCATTCATACCTCGTGGGCGCCAAATCACCTTCTCCCCGGGAAGCTCCCTTCTCCCGAGCCGCGAAACCTCAGCCCCACCTCCATGGCGCCCCCCACCGCACCAATTTCACAGCCGCCCTCCTCCCTAATGCCGGAGATGCTGTCCATTTGCCGTCGTGCACTGGGCCATGTGCCTCTTACTCCATGCTGCTGGTGCTGCCTCGATGACGACCGCGTGAACAGTATCGGAGCCGATTCACCCCCGCCGTTGTTCACGGCGCCGGAGCGGCTCCAACTTCGGATCCGTCCAGAGTCCTGGCGCTGCTTCCGCGTAGCCGTCGACCGTCGGGACATCGCTCTTTCCCTGCCGCCGATCGCCACCGCAACCGCGCTGGCCTCATCGACTCGGCAGCTGGACCTGCCTACTTCACCATGCCGCTAGATATGTCGCACCCTCATCTCAAATCACTTTATTTAGGCGTCAGTTGTCTGAATTTTTATTCTGGGCCAATCGATTCCCAATGGGAAGCAGCACCCCTTGAGGCGGCGGTGCTCCTAGGCTGCCGGTTGGCTGGTGTCTAACGTAAGGGTGCGGGGCCGCAAGTTCGCCGCTGAAGCAGCGCTTAGATGGCTATCTTTTAGAGTTGCGTGGGTTGAAGGTGCTGCCGCCGCCAGATCTGGATGACGGGGAGTCTTTGTGGATTGGCCCCGGGGCGGCGCAACCACGGCAGTGCGGTGGGGCGGGGAGCGGGGTTTTGGCCAGGGCACGGACGACGGAGGCAGGCTGCTCTGCCGTTGGTCGCTGGCTCTTCGGGGAAGATTCCGAATAGTGTCAGCCGGGGGCACAAGACAACCATCAAGCCATCTGGCGTAGATCGGATAGTACCAAAATAAAATAAAATCGTGTGACCCCAATTTAGTCTTTAGTCAACAGACCTGTGACTACTCTTGTACCTTGCTGTTGATCTCTTAGTGTATTTCTCCATATAAAAGAGATATGTCGTTCTTAACATTATGCAGTATCTGCATCTTCAGACACACCGTCTTCCGACTCATCGCAGCTGCTCCAACAAGGGAAGCATACACCAGAAGGGAGCTATAGTCCCCACTCAATAGTTCCCTGCATCGAATGCGCGTGCCCGACATGGACAGCCACAACAACTGCAGGGCCATCGACAAGTTAGCACATGATGCTCACTCCTATGGATGGCAGCCAGATAGGTTGTACCCTCATCTTACTTGTGTGCAACATTTATGGCGTTGTTATTCATCTAAGCATGGAAAATAGATCATCACATTTCACTGTATATTCATGCTGATTTCTTACGGGTCTTGTTCAGGAGTTCACGTTGTTCCATAGTTCAGCTAAGATACTTGTTCTTTAGGTAACACTGTTCCATAGTTATCATCCATCAGCCAAGGCTATCCCACAGGCTGGTGATTATAGTATTATACCACTTCTAGTATTACCTATGTTGTTCTTTAATACTTTTGTGTGCCATCTAGTTAATCTCGAGTAGAAACGATACATATTCTGTAGCTTTCATCTGTGTTCTCCCTTTAGTTTATGAGACCTGTTGCTGCCAGTTAACCCCAGTCCTACTATTTATGTCGTCTCCTACATGCACTCATTACATAAATCTAACTACTAGTTGTCTTCCATGCATGTCATATATAATTGCACACACTAATATATCCACAAGAACCTCATGGAGCAATGTAAAGGCCAATAAACTTGATGTCAATGATACCCAACATGATGGAACATGTAAAGGCAGTTCTTCAGAAGACTTGCAGAAAGATGATGAATCCTGTTCACCCCACAAGGTCCTTGCTCTAACTTGGCCTGTGATATGGGTACAACATGCATATAATGTCCTAGAGTGTATCTACTCTGTTGCAATGCCATGTGCTTAGCATGCTGATCATGCATGTAAATATGTCATGCCTTCCTATTTTTCAGTACCTATTCCATTCATGATAACATGTTTTCAAATTCAAGTACTGTCATTCTATTCTATCGCAATGCCATCTGCTTAATTTGGACATCATGCTTCTGAATATCTTATGCATTGTTATTCATCATTATGTACTTCATCCGTCTGCCATACCATGTTTTTTTACATTGAAGTGCTGTTCTAGTGCTCTGTTGCAATGCCATCTTATTTTCCCAATCATACACGTGTATGTTGCCTTAGTTATTTCTGTACGTATTCCGCTAGCATATAGTTTTACATTCAACTAGTGTTTTTTTGCTGTGTTGTCCTGTCGCATCCCTGTCGTGGTTCTAAGTCTAACAGTAGAATGGGGGGTAGGTATGGAGAGGCAAGATCCTAGCTATGGAGTAGTTGTATACGCAAGGGATTTACGAGTTCAGGCCCTTCTCAGAGGAAGTAACAGCCCTACGTCTCGGAGCCCGGAGGCGGTCGACTGGATTATATGCGTATGAATTACAGGGGTGCGAACCCTTTACACTGAGGAGGGGGGTGGCTTATATAGTGTCTGCCAGACCCCTCCGGCCCTTAGTTATGCAGGGTTTATAGTACATAAAGGATTGGCGTTACTGGTAACGCCCTACATAAAGTGTCATCATGGCCATAAAGACTACTTAATTACAGACCGTTTGGATACAGAGTGGCTCTTAATCTCCTGGTGGTCGAGTGAGTCTTCGTGGTCGAGTGCCTTCGAGTTCGTCGAGTGGAATCCCTCTTGGTCGACCGGAAGACAGCTTCTTCCGAAGATGTCCTTGGGGAGGGTACTTTGGACAGGTTCATGACCCTACCCTAGGTACATGACTTCATCATTAGCCCCCGAATGGATCGAGGTTTGAGTGAGGAAGGAGTTGATAATCTTTCCGACCTGTTTTTGTGTTCTGAGCATGTCTCATCCTGGATCAATGACCTTTTTTAATGATGGCATAAACCTTTCTTTCAGTCGCCTTGATCCATTCTTTTCTTCTGTCGAGTGAACTTTTGAACTTGGTGAACTTCCAAGCGACGGATCGTAGGAAATCTATCGTCTGACAGGTTGATCTGCTATTTAGCGGATTTTGTGGGATCCAAATTTTCGGGAGTGCGCGAAGCGGGGTGGACCACGGTACTCGGATGGGATAAGGCGTAGACACCTCGATTTCCACGCCGCCGTTTTCGCCACGTATCGCGCGCGCGACTATTTCGGGATTTGACAGGGCCGCCCGGGCCTACTTGTCAACCACTCGGAAGTGTCCCTATATAAGGTGTTGGGTGAGGGTTTTTGAACAGTGCCTCTCCATTCCCCTCTGCGCCTTCTTCACCCCCGCCTGCTGCGCCCGCTTTTGCCTCAGCCCATCCACTCCTCGCGCGCCTCGCCAGCGAAGATGGTGAAGTTGAAGACGGCGGCCTTAGAGCGAGCGAAGAAGGCGACGACGACGGCAAAAGCAAAGGGAAGAGCGACCAGTCGGGGTGGATCTTCGTCGAGGTCCCGCCTGCCGCAAGGTTGGGTCCAAGGGGATTGGATCCGCTCGACCATCACCCAGGCGGATCTCAACGACCTGGCCAATGAGTGACTGATCTCTCATGGGTCAGCAAGACTTCCGGGGACCGAGTGGCAACCGCAACCACTGGAGGGTGAGTGCGTTCTCCTAGCCACTCATGTAGATCGTGGATTCTCCCTGCCATCGAGTCTTTTCTTCCGAGGGTTTCTTAACTTCTTTGGGGCGCAACTCCACCATTTTACTCCCAATTCCATTGCCTACCTCGCTGCTTTTGTGTCTCTGTGCAAAAACTTCCTGGGTTGTCGACCGCATTGGGGTCTCTTTAAGCACATATTCACTTGTCGCTCTTAGACGGTGAAAAAGGTGAGTCCGGATGATGATAGGACTAAAGTAATCCAGATGTGCGGGGGTCTTGGAATCCAAGTGAGGAGTAAGAGCGCTTTTCCAGCCATGACCCTTCCCGAGTCGGTAGGAGGGTGGCAGTCGACCTGGTTCTACTGCCAGGACGAGTCGACGCCGGGGCAGTCGACTGGTCTCCCTCCGTTCTCCATGGATCGAGTGAACAAGCCGTCTTCTCTGAAGGTGCTCCCGGAGGAGAAGGCTCAGGTAAAAATGTTGATGGAGCGTGTAGTCCAGCTCATTCGGGACGGAGTGACTGGCATGGACCTTCTAGAGGTTTTCCTTCGATGGCGAATTCAACTGCTCCAATACCGAGGCCACCCGATGTGGCTGTACTGCGGCACCGAAGATACCACTCGGGTCCATCCAGAGGCGGTCAGTGACGACACACTGGAGAGGTGGATGGCTGCCATCACAGGGAATAAGGATAACCCTCGAGGAGCTAGGAGGATCCCACCACTCGACCATACCTACACACCGGACACGGTATGACCACTTATCCCTAGTTGTGATCTTGCTCTATTCATTCTATTTCACTGCGAATTGGTCGATTGACCTTTGTCTTGTTTTGTTGTCTGTCAGGCCACCACTGAGTTGTACTCGATGCCCAATGGAGCACAAGCACCGACTGAGGAGGAGGAAGGAAGTGGGGGCGAAAGCCCGGAGGAGTGGGATTCGGATGCTGATGACGATGATGAAGATGATGACTCTGATGAGGAGGAAGAGGATGAGGAGGAGGAAGTTGCGCCTCCTCGTTCGGAAAGACGCTCGAAGCTTGTCCACGATCCTGCAGTCGAACGTGGTAAGGGGGGTTGCACCCGTCGCACTGTCGACCAAGCATCCTCGGACGACTTCTCCGGCGCCGACTGAGAAAGCTCCGAAGCAATCACGAGTGGCGCCGTCGAAGGTCTTGCCGAAGATGAAGATGGCGATCCCCACTATCTCAGGGTAATGGTGTAACTTGAGTTTCTTCGTTTCATATGAATTTATTCTTGGCCGATACGTGAGCTGACCGACTGACTTCTGGCGTTGCACTGCTGCTACTTCCGATATCTCGGCCAGGGCCGAAGATCACGCGATGGAGGATGTTGTCACTTCAAAACCTGGTATGACTTTTGTAGTTCTGTCTTCAGTCGGTTAACTCTTTGTCTTTAATTTTGACTCATTTCTGCAGCTCCATCTAACGTCGTTATTGACCTTCCCGACGACGATGACGAGGAACCACTGAGGCAGAGGAGGAACAAGAAAGCGTCTGCTGGCAAGGAGACTCAGGACGTGTCAGCACCCGAGACGTTTGTCGTGGAGGGGGACAATGTCACTCGGCGTACCATATCCTTTGCGGTGCCGCAGACGAGTGCCCGCCCTTCGTCGTCGAGTGCTACTCAGCCTTCACTTTTCTCGACCCACCATGTCCCAGAAGACCAAGCCAGTGCTGCTAAAGAAGCAATACGCCAAGCAGGGGTCATGATGGAGCAAGTGAAGGCAATCCGAGACGCCAGTCAGGCAGCTTATGACACCAGTTCAGCTCTTCAGAGCAATGTTCAGGTCAGTCGGTCATTGCCTATTCTGTTAGGATATGATATCTTAAAATCCCTCTTTCTGAGAATTTTAGTATTTGTCGTACACCCACTGGGTGCATTGATTGAAATTCTGGATTAGTGGGGGCACGCTGAGTGCACCCACTGGGTGTAGTCCCCAAGGCTATGGTAGACTGCTGGCAGTCGACCTTAGTCTTTATGTCTTAAACTTTTTCTTTACTCGATCAGGTTGAATGGATTGATAGATTGGTGGGGGCACGCTGAGTGCACCCACTGGGTGTAGTCCCCGAGACTGTGGTCGACTGCTGGCAGTCGACTACAGTCTGAAGATAACCTCTTTTTTTTTGCTATTTGTTGGTCGACTGATCGAACCTAACTGATAGAACTAGTGGGGGCACGCTGAGTGCACCCACTGGGTGTAGTCCCCGAGACTATGGTCGAATGTTTATATTCGGTTGTAGTCTTAGAAATGCTATGATTTTTCCTTAGTCACTCGGAAGTGAACTATCTTGGACATCTGTCGATTGGTTCTTCGCAGAAATCTTGCGAGCTTGCGGCTCGTTACACTGAGTTGGAGAACAAGCAAATCCAGCTCGAGCTTGATCTGAAACTGGTCCAGGAGAACTTCACAAAGTCGAAGGAGGAAGCAAAAGGTATGTTTGGTGAGAACCTCGACGACTGCCTTGCCTCTCGTCCGTTTCAGAGTCTGATCTCACTGTGACTTTGCAGACAAACTGAGGGATGCTCTAAAGAAGAAAGACCTTGACTTGGCTGAGATGCAGAAAGCGGCTTTAGAGAAGACCAAGCTCGCAGATGAGAAGCTGGCTTCAATCACCAAGCTTGAAGAGGAAAATACCAATCTGAAAGCTGCTCTTGATGCGGCCAACAAGGAGGTCAGTCGACTAAAGAGTGACAAGATTGCCTTGAGTGACAAGGCCAGTGAGTTGGTGGGAAAGAAGAATGATCTGGAGGCTTATCTGGGAGGACTCGCCAAGAAGCTATTCCTCATGCTTGAAGGTAATCTTTTGTACCAAATAGACATTTTAACTATGATTTCTCCATCAGACTGCTGTCTTGACTCTGGGGTTGTGTTTGCAGAGTTCTGCCAGAACTTTGAAGAGGAGACTGGTCGATTGGAAATAAACCTGGATCCCATCAACTCTCCTGTGAAAGATGAAGTTGCCATGAATGTACTCCATCTTGAATCTTGCGTTGCTGCTGTTGTCGACTATCTCGCAAGGCTGAAGGTCGCAACTTCCCGCATCGACACAACACTCTGGACAAGAGAGACGCTTCAGAACGACCTCGAGTCTCTGATGACTCGACTGAACGAGGTTCCAAGTCGAGTGCAAGAATGGAAGAAGTCTTCTGCCAGGTGCGGCGCAGATGTTGCTCTGTCTCTGGCCCGTGTTCACTGCAAGGAGGCGCGAGAGGACAAGCTGGCAGCTCGTAAGGTGGCTAATACCAAGATGCATGATTTCCGATCTTTCATGGAGACCTTCCTCGCTGCTGCCACTCGGATTGTAGATGGAATCGACCTGTATGAATTTGTTGCGCCTTCCAGCCCTCCGCAGGAGGGGTAAAAAACTTCTGTGCTTGATACTTTAAATTCGCCTCGGTATGCCGAGTGATTTTTGTAACCGATAAACCTTAACGGGCTTAGCGCCCGAACACTTTCGGTTCCGTTAGATGTTATCTGAACTTGGATTCGACGTTGAATATGTTTTCATTTGGTTTGAGGTGTCTTTTGCAGGCTAGGGCGAAGCGCTTATTTTAATCGACTTGTTCATCAACACACTTAGGCGAGCACTGGGCTGCACCTAAGCTTCTGAGTGGGAGGTCTGCTCCTCACTCGGTAGGATTTTCAAAAACTTAGGCGAGCACTGGGCTGCAGCTAAGCCCCCGAGTCGGAGGTCTGCTCTCCACTCGGTAGGATTTTCAAAAACTTAGGCGAGCACTGGGCTGCAGCTAAGCCCCCCGAGTGGGAGGCTGGCTCACCACTCGGTAGGATTTTCAAAAACTTAGGCAAGCACTGGGCTGCAACTAAGCCCCCGAGTGGGAGGTCTGCTCTCCACTTGGTAGGATTTTCAAAAACTTAGGCGAGCACTGGGATGCAGCTAAGCCCCCGAGTGGGAGGTCTGCTCTCCACTCGGTAGGATTTTCCAAAACTTAGGAGAGCACTGGGCTGCAGCTAAGCCCCCGAGTGGGAGCTCTGCTCTCCACTCGGTAGGATTTTCAAAACTTAGGCGAGCACTGGGCTGCAGCTAAGCCCCCGAGTGGGAGGTCTGCTCTCCACTCGGTAGGAGTTTTTGCGGTGTGCCTCTGAAGAAGAGGGCATCAATCGACCTGTACCTTGTCTTCCTTGCGGAGCACACATTATACTTGTGGCGTAGCTCGGAAGGAGAAGTAGCAGTCGACCTGTGCCTCGTCCTCCTTGCGGAGAGCACATTGTACTTGTGGCGTAGCTCGGAAGAGGAGGGTAGCAGCCGACCTGCACCTCGTCTTCCTTGCGGAGCGTATGTTATATTTGTGGCATAGCTCGGAAGAAGAGGATAGTAATCGACCTACATCTCGTCTTCCTTGCGGAGCGCACGTTATACTTGTACTTAGGCGAGCGCTATGCTGCAGCTAAGCCTCCAAGTGGGAGGCTGGCTCATCACTTGGTAGGATTTTATTGAAACTTAGGCGAATACTTGGACTGCAGCTAAGCCTCCGAGTGGGAGGCTAGCTCACCACTCGGTAGGATTTTCAAAAACTTAGGCGAGCACTGGGCTGCAGCTAAGCCCCCGAGTGGGAGGTCTGCTCTCCACTCGGTAGGATTTTCAAAAACTTAGGCGAGTACTTGGACTGCAGCTAAGCCTCCGAGTGGGAGGCTGGCTCACCACTCGGCAGGATTTTATTGAAACTTAGGCGAAACGGATTCGCGGCTAAGCCTCCGAGTGAAAGGCTAGTGTCGGTGTCAAAACCGGCGGATCTCGGGTAGGGGGTCCCGAACTATGCGTCTAGGCGGATGGTAACAGGAGACAAGGGACACGATGTTTTACCCAGGTTCGGGCCCTCTTGGTGGAGGTAAAACCCTACGTCCTGCTTGATTAATATTGATGATGTGTATTACAAGAGTGGATCTACCACGAGATCAACGAGGCTAAACCCTAGAAGCTAGCCTATGGTATGATTGTTGTAATGGAGGTTATGTCCTACGGACTAAAGCCCTCCGGTTTATATAGACACCGGAGAGGGCTAGGGTTACACAGAGTCGGTTACAATGGTAGGAGATCTACATATCCGTATTGCCAAGCTTGCCTTCCACGCCAAGGAAAGTCCCATCCGGACACGGGACGGAGTCTTCAATCTTGTATGTTCGTAGTCTTGGAGTCTGGCGGACGATGACAGTCCGGCTGTCCGGACACCCCCTAGTCCAGGACTCCCTCAGTAGCCCCTGAACCTGGCTTCAATGACGATGAGTCCGGCGCGCATAATGTTCGGCATTGCAAGGCGGGTTCCTCCTTTGAATAATCCAGAGAAGATTGTGAACACTAGGATAGTGTCCGGCTCTGCAAAATAAATTCCACATTACACCGTAGAGAGAATAATATATACACAAGTTCAATATGCTGACGTTTTTTGTGGCATGATGTCACACCACTACCTAGCCTTTACTTGAATCATTTTTTATTATACCACCTCAGCGCGTTTAGCGAAGCGGTTTCCTTGGCACGTCTTGTCGAAGCAGAGATCGTGTTCCCCCTTATTCCGGGATTCTCATCAATACGGGCGTGGGTAACCCAACTGCGCCTCCTCTATCGAAGGAGAATCCCGAACGGTCACGGGGACGGCTCTTGGTATTCCCCTTCTTTATAAAAGGACCAAGGCTCGTTCTTTTCTTCAATCTTCCACCGAATCTTCTCCTTGCTCCAAGTTCCAACAGCCAGAGCCCCAGATTCGAGTGCTTCGGACCTTCAACAATGTCCGGCTCCGACCTTCAGGGCCGGTGGGTGCCCTCCTCCGTCACGGAGGAGGACGTGCTAAAGCTGCGTGAGGCCAAGTACCTGTCTTACGAGGTTTCGCACAGGCTGCCTACCGAAGGGCAGGCCATCCCCACCCCCGAGCCCGGCGAGTATGTAGTCTTTGTATCCCACCTCCGTCGGGGTTTAGGCTTCCCGACGGATCCTTTTGTGAGAGGGCTCATGTTCTACTATGGGTTGGAATTCCATGACTTGGCTCCGGAGTCCATCCTCCATATCTCCGCATTCATCGTTGTCTGCGAAGCCTTCCTCCGCGTCACCCCCCACTTCGGCCTGTGGCTGAAGACCTTCAATGTGGAGCCGAAGATGGTTGGGGGGCGTCAAGCTGAATGCGGCGGGGCGGCCGTAAGCAGGAGGGCCGATGCCCCGTGGCCTGAGGGCTCCTTCCAAGAGGAGCTCGGCTTATGGCAGCAGGAGTGGTTCTATATCACCGCTCCGAGGGGCAGCAGGAAGAAGCCGCCGCCTCTGTTCCGCTTGGGACCTCCACGACGGTTGATGTCGTGGGTCAACCGAGGGCTCAATTGGGGGCCGTCAAAAGACGTGCCCCTATTGCAGGGCCGGATTCGAGACCTCCAAGCGAGGGAGATCGATCTGGTCGTGGTGATGCAGGTTATGCTAATTAGGCGTCTCCTGCCCTGCAAATGCCATCCTCTCCGGCTATGGTATTTCAACCCGGAGGGACCACGGATTCTCCAACACTTCATGGGTACGACACCCGTGGAGATGTACAAGTTGTTCTTCGGACCACAAGTGGCGTGTCCGGAATTGACCGAGGATGCCGGCCTAAGCTGCAATCGCCCGGATACCCAAGTAAGTAGCTCCGTGTTCGGATGTACCATTTGTTTGCTTTTCATAATTCGCTTTTTAACCCGTTATCCTCCAACAGGAGTGGATTGCGCAAGCAAAGCAGATAAGGTGTCCGTCCCCCCTCCCAGAGACCGCACCGGAGCCCGTGCTGGTCAGAATGTTGGAGGTCGCGCCTTCAGAAGAAGGCGAGGGGGAGAACAGAGGAGCTACAGCCCCGCCAAAGGGGGCGTTTGAAGAAGGGGGGACCGAGAAACCCTCCCTCCAGGGGGAGAAGAGGACCGCCTCCGAAGACCCGAAGGCCAAAGCCCCTAAGCAGGGTAAGAAATCTTCGCCGGAGGGTCCTGCGTCCGGGGAGGCCCCGGCCGCACAGTCTTCTCTAAAGAATCAACCCTCTAGCGAGCCGTGAGTAGGAAAAGGGGAATTCATTAATGAAAAACATCCCTATTTGTGCTTCTGAGGATAACCGAAATTTTTACCTTATAGTTCGGATCTGCAACCTTCTCAGATGAGCTCGTCTTCGGGGGATCTTCGTCCAGAGATGATGGAGAGCGAGACGCCTCCGTCTGCTGCGCCGTCGGATAGGGCGGACGAGCCTGAAGTGTCGTCACGGAGGGTATCCCCGAGCCCGGCAGAGCCGAAGAGTTCGGCGCCGACTAGTGTTCGGCCGGGGGAGCTGAAGGATCTGCTTGAGAGGGCGTCCGTCTCAGAAGATCACCGTGCGTTGATGAGCATGGTGATCGGAAGGATTTCGTCCGCCGAAAGCGGATTGCACAATGCCGTCAGGAGTTTGCTGGCGGGGTTTGAGGTACGTAAAAATGACGCGCCTTTTTGATAGTTTTGCACATGAAAGTGCGCCCTGTGTAGATAGTAACCCCTGAGACTCGGTAGGTTGACGAAAGCGACAGCATGCCGAGGATCAAAATTGCAGGTACTGAGTGTCGCCTTTCCTATGCAGGTGGCGGATAGTCCGAGGGCTAGCCGGACTGATGGAGTTGCAGAATTAATGCAGCAACTCGATGTAGCGGATGCGGACATCGCGCTAGTCAACAAGTGACTTGACGAGTCACAAGGTAAATTGATTCTCCTCAGTCACCTATTAAGGGAGCTAAAGCTCACCTCTTACAATATTTATGCTTGACGCAGATGGTGCTGCTGTTGTGGAGAGCCTTCGTGCAGAACTTGCTCAAGCCAAGGAGCAGGCCAGAAGAAGCAACGCGGCTGCCTCGAGGGCGGCCGAGGAGTTAGAAGCCGAAAGGGCTGCACACTGCCGAAGCAGGGAAGAGGTGGCCGAATTGGCCGTTAAATTTAAGGATGCTAGAGACCGCAATGAGGCACTTGAAAAGGAGCGCCTATCGGAGCGAGAAGACCTGGTGAAGGCCACCGCCGAAGCCAAGGATGCCCGTTCTACAATGCGGGCTATGAAGGAGGAGCTGCGTCAGGCCGGAGACATTGTGGCTGGCAAGCCTTTTCTGCTATGCCGCAGGTTTACGGATCCAAAGTATGTCCAGCTTGGCCAGCTGTGGGGTCTGGAGGATCCATATATGGACTTAGCGGCGAGTGCGGCAGATGCCATTGTGCACTTCCGAAGCCAGAAGGATCACAAGACGGAAGAGCTATTTTGGTCTCAATTCCAATGTCCGGATCGTTCACTTCCGCTGACCGATCGGTTGGCCGAATGGGCTGAGCTGAACAGGCTGTCCGGACTTGCCATGGCGGATATAGTGGCTCATGTCTGGCCAGAGAGGCCCAAGGCAACGAGCTACTTTGGCTTATTGCAGCAATTTCTTGGGGCGGTGCCGCATATCAAGGAGATGAAGCGGTCGGCCTGCTTAGAGGGTGCGCGGATGGCCCTTGCCTGTGTGAAGACACATTGGACAGAGATGGATGCCGCCGCTGTAGGAACCCAGGGTTCGGACGAAAGCCGGTTACCCGCTGAGCACTATTTTGGGGAAGTTATGCGTGGTGCTCGTGTAATAGAGTCGCAGTGCTCGAAAAATGTCACGTTCAAATGAACATTTGTAAAACAATGGTTATGATGTAATCGCTTTTTATACTTGTGCGTTCCAAGTTTTGAAATATCTCCTATGCGGCCGTTTATGTATACATGTGTATAACCTGAAGGATGGCAGTCTTCGGCTTCAGCCCCCACGCACAAGGTGCGGGGTTGTTTGCAAAAATAGCGCATTTTCACACTTAATCCGACGTCTCGGTCCTGTTGAGGAGGTGGTAGAGTAGCAAACGAGGCAATCTGGACTATGATGCTTTATCACTTTCACTTAGCCATTGGAGTTCGAGGGTGGGGTTACGATATATCCCCTGGGGGCACCGCGCTCTCCGAGTTCGGGGCGCGTGTGTGCCTGACCGGGAAACGGTCCTTCGTCGAAGCGGGGGAATTCTAAACATTCCGGTTGTCGATCGAGTGGTTGACCAGTCTCTCGCTGTATCATGACAGTCAGTTTTCGGCTTTCTCTACTGAGGTGCTCGCCCAGCCGAACTGGGGCACAATCGCAGTAGTTCTCCTGGTGCCGCGTTAGCCGATGATACGGAACGTAAGGCAGCAAAACACAAGAGCTGGGCAAACCCAACATTTGACCAAAGACATGATTCGGAGCTGATGCATATAAGGCCTAACTCGAGACGCCGAACACTCCCTAAGGTGTTCGGTCTTTATAATAATGGGCAGAACAATGCCCTAAGCCCCTAGTGTCCAGGTACGGGCAAGGTCATCTGACGCGGCCGATGCCAAAACGTCAGGCTCCACACTGGTTATAATGAGAAGCCAGGGGATTATAGCAACAAGAGACATTAAAAAAGGTTTACGCAGGGTCTTAATCTGAAAAGAATCCTTGCCACGGGTCCCTACTGCACGTCTGCTCCTGTGTCTCCGTTGTGCCGTTATCCTGGACGGGTGTGCACGTTGTTCATCTGTAAAAAGAGAGGAACTTAGTTTGAAAGAAAATCGTGCGAAAAAAGGTATATGAAAAATATTAATAAGTAAAGCGGAGTCTATATTAGCTCGTTGTTTCTTATACGCTCAGCCCCTTGTGATGGGGCGTGCAGCTAGGGAGCCCCTAGCTTATTTGTTCCGGACTCGTCTAGCCGTGTCCGGGGTCTTTACATGACCCTCGCAATGAAATGATGCCACGTGGACCGGGCATTTTAAGTGTAAGAGACGTGTAATGTGGTATGGCGTTGAAGCGGACAAAAGCTTCACGTCCCAATAGTGCTTGATTGCCACTTTCGAATGGGGCGACATGAAAAATTAGTTTTTCGCGTCAGAAGTTGTTCGGTGACCCGAACACAACTTCTAGTAATAAGGAGCCCGTGCACTTGGCGTGAGGGCCTGGCGTTACTCCTTTAAAGGAGGTGCGGCTATGTCGAATTTTAGTAAGGTCTATCCCCAACTTGCGGATTGTGTTTGGATATAGCAGGTTTAAATCGCTGCCTCCGTCCATCAGGACTTGTGTAAATTGTAGTCTTTCGATTATAGGATCCAAAATCAGAGCAGTCCATCCTGCATTCCGAATGCTTCTGGAGTAATCCAGGTGGTCGAAAGTGATTGGTTTTGACATCCAATCTCGAGGTTCCGCTGGGGTGGACCGTGCGAGACCCATCTTAGCGGGTGCCGCATTGTTTTTCCGTATCATCACATGAAGTGAGTTTACTGCTTTGACTTCCTATGGGAAAGTCTTTTTTTTCCGGTGCTCTGCTGGTGGGGTTTGTCGTCATCTTCGCTTGATGCTTCGAGCCCCTTGTGTTCGGCATTTAGTCGGCCGGACTGTTTGAAAACCCAACAATCTCGGTGGGTGTGGTTTGCAGGCCTTCCAGAGGTACTGTGGATTTGACATATCCGATCCAAAATTTTGTTTAAGTTGGATAGCTCATCACTGTTATCCTTAAGAGGCAGTGTTATGTTGTTTGGCCGCGAGCTTTTGAATCCGGCGTTGACCTCCGTATTCTTTGGGATTTTTTCTTTATTCCGGCGCTGATCCTTTCTGCGCCGTGACTTTCCGTTTCCATCTCTACTCTCGGATGTACTCGGGTCGCTGGTGCTGCATCTTGCTAGCCAGCTATCCTCCCCCGCGCAAAAGCGGGTCATGAGGCTTGTTAGCGCGGACATTGTCCTCGGCTTTTCTTGGCCGAGGTGTCTGGCAAGCCATTCGTATCGGACGTTGTGTTTAAAAGCTGCTAAGGCTTCGGCGTCCTTACAGTCGACTATTTGGTTCTTTTTAGTAAGGAACCTGTTCCAGAATTTGCGCGCTGACTCTCCGGACTGTTGAGTTATATGACTTAGATCATCTGCATCCGGAGGGCGGACATAAGTCCCTTGAAAATTTGCTCTAAACGCGTCCTCGAGCTCTTCCCAACTTCCAACAGTGTTTTCTGGGAGGCTTTTGAGCAAGTGCCGAGCTGGCCCTTTGAGCTTGTGGGGTAGATATTTTATGGCGTGCAGATCATCTCCTCTAGCCATATGTATGTGTAGTATGTAATCCTCTATCCAGACTCCAGGGTCTGTTGTTCCGTCGTAAGCCTCTATGTTTATGGGTTTAAACCCTGCTGGGAATTCGTGGTCCAGCACCTCATTGGTGAAACATAGTGGGTGTGCGGCGCCCCTGTATTTGGGTGTGCCGTTGTCTTTGAACACTTGACGTGTTGTGCTGCTTCCTGGGGCCCTCTTTTTTGGCCCGTAAATGGACCTGGCTGGGCCATCTATTTTCCCAGGGTCATGAGTCGGCTTATGTGCGGCGCCGCTTGTAGATTTTGGCCTGGCATCTGGTCGTCTATCCGGCGAGGCGGCCTCTTTGTTTTTTGACTGTGAGGGCTCTATGGCTTCCTCGTCAAATTCTGGCAGCAGCTTGCGCTTCGGATAGCTCTTTGATTGGTGGTCATTGCCATATTTGTGTGCGGTCTTGAGTACTTTGCTTCACCTCAGTATGTCTTCCGCTGTTTTGAGCTTCCGTTTTCCTTCTTCAAGCTTCTTGCGGTGGCGACGAGTCTTCCATGAAGCTTTTTATGCTCCGGTGGTATGTCCGGTGTGAGGTCGTCCGGACTGTTGGTTTCGCCGGGATTGGATTGATTATCCGATTCGTCCTGTTCGGGTGGTTGCTTGGTTGCATGTTCGTCGTCCACCGATTTGTCCTGCTCTAACGCTGGGTCGTTGGGAATGCTTTCTTTGCCGAGGCGGGGCTTGGGGCGGCGCTTGCGTCTCCGTTTTGGTTGTTTATCGGCGGGGTTATCCTTTGCCGCGCCCTGTTGTTCCTCGTCGTCGCTTCCTTTTGGGGTATCCACCATATATACTTCACATGCTGGGGTGGTCTTCCAGTGCCCTGTAGGCGCTGGTTCCTTTCCGTCTCCGGCATCGTCGTCCATATCGTCGATGTCTTCGGAGTCGTAGTCTAGCATGTCGGTTAGATCATCGATAGTGGCTACAAAGTGGGTGGCGGGTGGGCTCTGAATTTCTTCGTCGTCCGCGTCCCAACCATCCTGGCCATAATCCGGCCAGGTCTCTCCGGATAGCGAGAAATGCTTGAGCGAATTTAGGATGTCGCCAAAAGGCGAGTGCTGAAAGATGTCCGCCACGGTGAACTCCATGATCGGCGCCCAATCAGATTCGATTGGCAGAGGCGAAGGAGGTTCGGAGTCCGGCATGGAGTCCGGCACCTCGGAGTCACGAGCTTTATGGGGGACAAGGTCAGAGTTCGGCTCCATCGCCGCGGAAGTTGCAGCCCCCGAGGCGGTGTCCAGCCACCGGTCCTCGATCTGGGCGATCGGCTCCGGAATAAAGGCCGGAGCGGATTCGTGTGCGGCCACCAAGGCACTGTCCGGCGGCAGAGCTAAATCATGCCCATTGTGACAGCGCGGCACGCTCGGCTGTGGCTCGAGTCCGTCAAAGATCAAGTCCCCGCGGATGGCGGCCGTGAAGTTTAGGCTTCCGAACCTGACCTGATGGCCAGGGGCGTAGCTTTCGATCTGCTCCAGATGACCAAGTGAGTTGGCCCGCAGTGCGAAGCCGCCGAATACGAAGATCTGTCCGGGGACAAAAGTCTCACCCTGGACGGCGTTGCTGATTGAAGAAGCCATTGAGCCTATCGGTGACGACACAGAGGAACTCTCAATGAAAGCACCAATGTCGGTGTCAAAACCGGCGGATCTCGGGTAGGGGGTCCCGAACTGTGCGTCTAGATGGATGGTAACAGGAGACAAGGGACACGATGTTTTACCCAGGTTCGGGCCCTCTTGATGGAGGTAAAACCCTACGTCCTGCTTGATTAATATTGATGATGTGTATTACAAGAGTGGATCTACCACGAGATCAAGGAGGCCAACCCCTAGAAGCTAGCCTATGGTATGATTGTTGTAATGGAGGTTATGTCCTACGGACTAAAGCCCTCCGGTTTATATAGACACCGGAGAGGGCTAGGGTTACACAGAGTCGGTTACAATGGTAGGAGATCTACATATATGTATTGCCAAGCTTGCCTTCCACGCCAAGGAAAGTCCCATCCGGACACGGGACGGAGTCTTCAATCTTGTATCTTCGTAGTCTTGGAGTCTGGCGGACGATGATAGTCCGGCTGTCCGGACACCCCCTAGTCCAGGACTCCCTCAGCTGGCTCATCACTCGGTAGGATTTTTAAAACTTAGGCGAGTACTTGGACTGCAGCTAAGACTCTGAGTGGGAGGCTGGCTCGCCACTCAGTAGGATTTTATTGAAACTGAGGCGAAACGGATTCGCGGCTAAGCCTCCGAGTGAAAGGCTGGCTCATCAATCGGTAGGATTTTTTTTGTCTAAAACTTAGGCAAAATGGATTCACAACTAAGCCACCCACTTGGGGGGGGGATTTTATTGAACAAACAAAAGTGACAACAATCACTGGGAAAATTATAACACTATTGTCTTTTCAAAAATGAACTACAAAAGTACTTTTATTACACTTCCGAGTGCACACTTAAGTGTAAAAGGGGCGGAGCAGCTCCGCGTTCCAAGCTCGGGGCTCGTCGATCTGATGCTCGACATTGTAAAGATGGTACGCCCCATTGTGGAGAACCTTGGTGACGATGAAGGGACCTTCCCAAGAAGGAGGGAGCTTGTGTGGTTTCTGTTGATCCACTCGGAGAACCAAATCTCCTTCCTGGAAGGCTCGACTCCTCACGTTTTTGGCGTGGAAGTGACGCAAGTCCTGTTGGTAAATGGTCGATCAGATCAAAGCCATCTCCCTTTCTTCCTCTAGAAGGTCGATTGCGTCCTGCCGGGCTTGTTCTGCTTCAGCTTCGGTGTAGAGCTCGACTCGAGGAGCGTTGTGAAGCAGGTCACTCGGCAAGACCGCTTCAGCTCCATAGACTAAGAAGAATGGAGTTCTCCTAGTCGACTGGTTAGGCGTGGTCCTTAATCCCCAAAGTACTGATGGAAGTTCGTCGACCCATGCACCAGCTGCATGCTTGAGATCACGCATCAATCGGGGTTTCAACCCTTTGAGAATCAAGCCGTTGGCTCGTTCTGCCTGTCCATTCGACTGAGGATGAGCGACTGAAGCATAGTCGACTCGTGTGCCTTGAGATGTGCAGAACGCTCTGAATTCCTCGGAATCGAAGTTTGACCCGTTGTCAGTGATGATGCTGTGCGAGACTCCATATCTGAATATCAACTCTCTGATGAAGCAGACAGCAGTGCCGGCATCAAGATTCTTGATGGGTTTAGCCTCAATCCACTTGGTGAACTTGTCGACTGCTACCAGCACATGGGTGAAACCGCTTCTGCCTGTTCTCAAGGGTCCAACCATATCCAACCCCCATACTGCAAAGGGCCAGATGAGTGGTATGGTCTTTAAAGCTGAGGCGGGCTTGTGTGACATATTGGAGTAAAATTGACATCCCTCACACTTGTTGACTATCTCCTTTGCCATTTCATTCGCTCTTGGCCAGTAAAATCAGGCTCGGTATGCTTTGGCCACGATGGTCCGAGAGGACGCATGATGGCCATAGGTCCCCAAGTGGATGCCGTCAAGGATTATTCGACCTTCTTCTGGCGTTATGCATTTCAGACCAACTCCAGTCGCGCTTTCTCTGTACAGCTGTCCCCTTATCACGGTAAAGGCTATAGATCGATGGACGATCTGTCGAGCCTCTTCTTCATCCTCCGGGAGGTCTTTCCTTAAGATATACGCGATATACGATACTGTCCAATCGGGAGTGATCACCAATGCTTCCATGATCAGGTCGACCACTGCTGGAACTTCAACTTCAGTCGGATCTGTGATACTCTTAGGCTGCGGAGCTTCTTCGGTAAAAGGATCTTCTTTGACTGATGGAGTATGGAGTATGGATATGCTCCAAGAACACATCACTGGGAATGGCTTCTCTCTTGGAACCTATCTTCGCCAAATCATCAGCCGCTTGATTCTTCAGTCGGGGTATATGGTGAAGCTCTAACCCTTCGAATTTCTTTTCAAGCTTCCTCACTGCAATGCAGTATCCAGCCATGGCTGGGCTTCTAACGTCCCACTCCTTCATCACCTGATTGACCACCAAATCTGAGTCGCCATAAACCATAAGGCAACGGACGCCGAGTGAAATGACCGTGCGCAACCCATACAAAAGTGCTTCATATTCTGCTTCATTATTGGAGGAATCAAAGTGGATCTGGAGCACATATCTAAGCTTATCTCCTCGGGGGAAACCAAAACTACCCCAGCACCAGAACCATTTAACATCTTAGAGCCATCAAAGAACATGGTCCAATACTCCGAGTGAACTTGAGTCGGCTGCTGTTGTTCAATCCACTCGGCAAGGAAATCTGCTATCGCCTGGGACTTAATGGCTTTCTTTGCCTCAAACTTGATATCAAGGGGAAGGAGTTCAATCGCCCATTTAGCCACTCGACCAGTTACATCCCTGTTGTGTAGAATCTCTGACAGTGGGGCGTCGCTGACGACTGTAATGGAATGATCAGAGAAATAATGAGCAACCTTCTTCGTGGTCATGTAGATCCCATACACAAGCTTCTGATAATGAGGATATCTTTGCTTCGATGGAGTCAAAACTTCAAAGAGATAATACACTGGGCGCTGAACTTTGAAGGCTTTCCCTTCTTCTTCCCGCTCGACCGTAAGTACTGTACTGACGACTTGTCCAGTGGCTGCAATGTAAAGCAACAGAGGCTCTTTGCTGATTGGAGCAGCAAGCACCGGCTAGGTGGAGAGCAGAGCTTTTAGCTCGGCAAACGCTGCATCAGCTTCTGGAGTCCACTCGAACTTGTCTGCCTTCTTCATCAGTCGGTAAAGAGGCAATGCCTTTTCACCGAGGCGAGATATGAATCGACTTAACGCGGCCAAGCATCCAATAAGCTTCTGGACATCGTGCACACGCACAGGGCGTTTCATTCGGAGTATGGTGCCAACTTTTTCTGGGTTAGCGTCGATTCCTCGTTCTGAAACGAGAAAACCGAGTAACTTTCCACCAGGAACTCCGAATGTGCACTTTGATGGATTAAGCTTGATATCATACCTCTTGAGATTGGCAAATGTTTCAGCGAGGTCAGTCAACAGGTCGGAACCCTTTCGTGACTTGACCACGATATCATCCATGTACGCTTCCACATTCCGACTGATTTGAGTGAGTAAACACTTTTGAATCATCCTCATGAACGTGGCTCCGGCATTCTTGAGACCGAATGTCATGGTGACATAGCAGAAGCACCCGAATGGAGTGATGCAAGCTGTTTTGATCTCGTCGGGTCCATACAGACGGATCTGATGGTACCCGGAATAGGCGTCTAAAAAAGACAATCTCTCACATCCCGCAGTCGAGTCGACAATTTGGTCGATGCGGGGGAGAGGAAAATGATCTTTCGGGCAGGCCCGATTGATATGTTTGAAATCGATGCACATGCGAAGTGACTTGTCCTTCTTGGGGACCATGACGACATTGGCGAGCCACTCGGAGTGGTATATCTCTCGAATAAACTCTGCTGCCAGGAGTCGAGCCACCTCCTCGCCAATGGCTTTTCTCTTCTGAACTGTGGACCGTCGAAGATGTTCTTTGACAGGTTTTGCCTTTGAGTCGACTCTTAGGCGGTGCTCAGCCAGCCCCCTGGGAACACCCGGCATGTCAGCAGGCTTCCATGCAAAGATGTCCCAGTTCTCACGGAGGAACTGGATGAGCGCTTCTTCCTATTTAGAGTCGAGTGTTGTGGAAATATGGGTCAGGGCTGCGTTGGGGTCGGTCGGGTGAATATGAACGGGCTTCGTCTCACTAGACGACTGGAACACTGACTCTGTGGCGGGCTTCTTGGCCCGCAACAAATCACTCGGATCTGCATTTTTCTTGTACCCCTCCATCTCTACCACTGTTATCTGGGCATCCGCAATCTTTGAGCCTTTCTGAAAACACTCTTCTGCCTTCTTCCGGTTGCCAGTGATAGTGATCATGCCTTTGGGGCCAGGCATCTTCAATTTGAGGTATACGTAACATGGTCGAGCCATGAACCGTGCATAAGCTGGTCTCCCCAAAATGGCGTGGTAAGCGCTCTGGAAATCCACAACTTCAAATGTCAGCTTCTCTTTGCGGAAATGCTTCGAGTCGCCGAACACCACATCGAGAGCTATTTGGCCGAGTGATTCAGCCTTCTTTCCAGGAATGACTCCATGAAAACTCATGTTGCTGGAGCTGAGTCTGGACATCGTAATGCCCATTCCCTTTAGCGTCTCCGCATACAATATATTCAGCCCACTTCCACCATCCATCAGCACCTTCGTCAGTCGAGTGCCTTCGACGACTGGGTCGACCACCAAAGCTTGCCTCCCAGGGGTGGCTATGTGAGTCGGATGATCGGACTGGTCGAACGTAATGGGAGTTTGAGACCATCTCAGATAGCTTGGTGTCGCCGGGGCGACCATATTCACCTCACGGTTGATACCTTTCAATCGACTTTTTCTCTCCACATCAGCAAAAATCATCAGGGTTGAATTGACATGAGGATATCCTCCATCACTGTCCTCCTTGTCCTCTGCCTTGTCCGACTCCTTTTCTTTGTCCTTGGGCTGTTTTCCTTGAAACTGTTGGATTAAGTGCCGGCACTGGCGAGTGGTATGCTTCGGGTACATGAAGTTACCCTCTTCGTCTTTCTTCGTGTGGATGTGACACGGCAGATCCATCACGTCATTTCCTTCCTTATCCTTCACCTTCTTGGGGTTCCAAGATCCTTTGGGCTTCCCTTTGAATTTGCCCTGAGTCACGGCCAGAGCCTCTCCAGGAGCAGATGGCTCAGCTTTCCGCTTCTGCTTCCGATTGGAGTTTCCTTTTTCCGACTGACTCGACTTGTACTTGCCACTCCGAAGTTTGTCCTCTTCTTCACTGTTAGCGTATTTGGTGGCAATCTCCATCATTCGACTCAGGGTCATATCCCCGGTTCGACCAAACTTCAGACTTAACTCTCTGTTCTTGACACCATCCTTGAAGGCACAGACCGCTTGATGATCAGACACATTCTCCACGGTATGATGCAAAGTGATCCATCTCTGGATGTAATCTCTCAGGGTTTCATTCAACTTTTGCACGCAGACTTGCAGCTCTGTCAATCCAGCTGGTCGCTTGCAAGTTCCCTCGAACGTCCTAACGAACACTCGGGAAAGGTCTTCCCAAGTGTAAATGCTGCTAGGAGCTAACTAATTCAACCACGCCCTGGCCGAACCCTCCAACATGAGTGGTAAGTGCTTCATGGACATCTCATCATTACCGCCGCCAATCTGTACCGCCACCCGGTAGTCCTCAAGCCAGGTTTCAGGCTTGGACTCACCGGTGAACTTACTTACCCCAGTCGCCAACCTGAAGTTGGGAGGTATCACTGCGGCTCTGATGGCTCTGCTAAAACATTCTGGACCCGAGACATGGACTCGGCTGCTAGTGGGTGCATCTCTGTCATGGCCACCTCGATGAGCTCTGTTCCGATCGACCAAACCTTGCACGATGATGGATCTCGCGTCAATGCCTGGTTCCCTGGGGTCGACCGGAGCTCTTCGCCCAACACTGAGCTGGCGCCTGTCATCTTGCTGCCGATGGGCGTAAGACCCACCTCTTGGGGGAGGAGTGGGCACTCGACGCCTATCATCACGATCAAATCGGTCATCATACTGGTCACGCCGACCTTCACGCCCCTCGCGCCGCGGAGGCGATCTTGGGCTATGAGCCGACTGAACTGTATTCGCAGCGATGGATCGACTGTGAATCCTGTTGCGCGACTGTGACACAGCTGAATTCTGATCTCCTGCGGCTCGGAGCAAATCCCTGATCTGCATCAAGCCTCTGCCAGCTTCCGATTGAGAGGGCTGAATTGACTCTGCTATATGGGATGCAGCTGCTAAATTCTGAATCGGGGTTCGATATACCTTAGTTGGTTGCGGAAAGAGCTGACGTCGACTGGAGTCGGGTACTCGTTGCCGCGCACGCTCATCGAGTGCTTGCTGGAGGTTCTCCAGTCGAGTGCGTTCAGCCAAGTTGGCCAAACACGCCTCTTCCAAGACACGAGCCTCGGGAGTTTCTCCCACGATGGGAGTATGCAGGGCATCCATGTTCCGGCGGCGAAGATCTTCCCTTTGCAGAGAAGTGAGTGGCTCGGGTTGATATTCCTCGTGAGCCTGAGCGGGGTCGCTTCCACCGTCTACCCCGTCGGTGTGGAGGAAGCCGGGAGGGCTACGAGGCCCATTGACCATCAGGACCTCCGCTGCTGGATCACTGCTGTCGCACTCGGATGCAGTCTCTACGGAGCCAGTCGACAGATCGAACAGGCCATAGAGAGATTCGTCGGGCTCGATTGCCGCGACTTGGGTGGTGGCCGATTGGCGAGCTACTGCGTGTCTCACCCACCGCTGAAGCCTCGACCAACCAGAGCGCTTGCGCTGGCGGGAGACAGGGAGGGAGGACGGCACAGGAGTCGACCGATGCGGAGTCGACGGTTGCCGCAGCAGGACGCCGCGGACACACGCCCGAAAATGCGTCGCACCGCGGACGGGGAGCGCGTCGATGTCGAGTGGAGCCTCCTGGAGCCAAGCGGAATCGTCGGCAATGAAAGTGAGCGCACCGAGACGGATCTCGCGGCCCTCGACCAGAACTCCGCCAGAAACCATGATGAAGGCAATTGGAAAAATTGCAACTTCTCCAAAAAGTCGCTGACACCTGCCCCAAGGTGGGCGCCAACTGTCGTGGTTCTAAGTCTGACAGTAGAATGGGGGGTAGGTATGGAGAGGCAAGATCCTAGCTATGGAGTAGTTGTATACGCAAGGGATTTACGAGTTCAGGCCCTTCTCAGAGGAAGTAACAGCCCTACGTCTCGGAGCCCGGAGGCGGTCGACTGGATTATATGCGTATGAATTACAGGGGTGGGAACCCTTTACACTGAGGAGGGGGGTGGCTTATATAGTGTCTGCCAGACCCCTCCGGCCCTCAGTTATGCAGGGTTTAAAGTACATAAAGCATTGGCGTTACTGGTAACGCCCTACATAAAGTGTCATCATGGCCATAAAGACTACTTAATTACAAACCGTTTGGATACAGAGTGGCTCTTAATCTCCTGGTGGTCGAGTGAGTCTTCGTGGTCGAGTGCCTTCGAGTTCGTCGAGTGGAATCCCTCTTGGTCGACTGGAAGACAGCTTCTTCCGAAGATGTCCTTGGGGAGGGTACTTTGGATAGGTTCATGACCCTACCCTAGGTACATGACTTCATCAATCCCTAGCTCTTACACCATACTCCCTTCGTCCGGATTACATGTTGCCGAAATGGATAAAAAAGGATGTATCTAGAACTGAAATACGCCTAGACCCATCCATTTTTTCCGGATGGAGGGAATACATGTCAATATGTCATGCCTTTCTATTCTTCAGTACCTATTATCTCTCTGCTGTCGCATGTTTTATAATTAAAGCACCATTCTTCTATACAAGGCATGCAAGGGGAAGACGACTATGTTAGAATCCGAAGGGTTACAAACAAGGCCTTTGCAAAAGATCCAAACGCCAGGAGATAATAAACCAACTCCAGTTTTTATAGATATTGTTCCAGCACAGAGAAACCCAACTCCTACTGATATTAAGTAGATTCCAGTGGCCAAAGAACTAGTCCGCTCCAGTCCAGCAAAAATATGTCAACTCAATTCTAAGAAGCGTGTGCGTATCCTTGCATCAAGAAATTTTATAGCATGCTGATCATATTTTATACATGTTTCTTACCCATCTCTCTTTTAGAAAATAAGCTTAACAGATAGAAGAATTTCTGCAATGGTATCGTTTATGAGGAAAGATTCTTGCAGGAATTCTCTGTGCTCCAATGTAGATGTAAGTACCTGTTGTATATCACTATATTTTTAGATCAGCATGTATTTTGTTAATCGGCATGAATCCAACCTTTATCTGATCTAAATTTAGTTGTAGCAAAATGTATGATTAAAGGCGACAATGTTGATTTTTGTAAGGAAAACTGCCTGGTAGTTTTGCATCCTGAGCTGCATGAGTGTACTATCTCATATCAGTGGGTTTGAAACTTTGGTTCTGCAGTGGGTTTTACAGTGTTTTTCTTTAATGTGTTGTCCTGTCGTATCCCTAGCTCTTACATCATACTCCCTCCGTCCGGATTAAATGTCGCAGAAATGGATAAAACTGGATGAATGTAGAACTGAAATACGCCTAGACCCATCCATTTATTTCCTGATGGAGGGAATACATGTCAATATGTCATGCCTTTCTATTCTTCAGTACCTATTCCATCTCTACTTTAGCATTTTTTATAACTGAATCACCATTCTTCTATATAAGGCATGCAAGGGGAAGACGGCTATGTTAGAATCTGAAGGGTTACAAACCAAGTCTTTGCAAAAGATCCAAACGCCAGGAGATAATAAACCAACTCCATTTTTCATAGGTACTGCTCCAGCACAGAGAAACCCAACTCCCACTGATAATAAGCAGATTCCAGTGGCTAAAGAACTAGTCCGCTCCAGTCTAGCAAAAGAATGTCAACTCCATTCTAAGAAACGTGTGCGTATCCTCGCATCATGAAATTTTATAGCATTCTGATCATATTTTCTACATGTTTCTTACCCATCTCTCTTTTAGAAAATAAGGTTAAACGATAGAAGACTTCCTCCATTGGGATCGTATTCGAGGAAAATATCTTGCCGGAATTCTCTGTGCTCCAATGCTGGTGTAAGTACCTGTTGTATATCACTATATTTTTACATCAACATGTATTTTGTTAATCGGCGTGAATCTAACCTTTATCTGATCTAAAATTAGTTGTAGCAAAATGTGAAAGGCGCCAATGTTGATTTTTGTAAGGAAAACTGCCTGGTAGTTTTGCATACTGAGCTGCATGCATGTACTATCTCATATCACGCACATTACTGAATTGTAGTGCTTCTCTGGTTGCCCATTCATTCATTGTGTCAATGTTGCTTTCGTACTACCTTACCTGGCCGATGATAGCTATGCCATATTGTGTTAATTTGGTGTAGGATAGTTGCCCAAACATTCGTTGTGTCAATGTTGCTTTCCTATTATCTAACTTGGCCAATGATAGCAATGCTAGTGTGTTAATTTTGTGCAGGCTGCTGAAGATAAGAAGACAAACTCTGAAAACAGCAAGGCAACCCCATTGTTTCCTTCCAGTAAATCTAGGTTAGGTAATATGGCAATAACTCATGATTAATCTATTTGGTTCCCGTCCTAATTTATGTTATGATGCAGTGGTCGAGACACTCTCCACTATCAATAATGCAAGCCTGCCAAAATCGCCATCTGAATCTGTTCAGTATCCTCTGTCTAGAATGCAACGGAATAAATGTATGTTTGTGAACCAATTAATGGCTGAAGCAATGATGGAAATGGTGGATCAATCAGAGGTGCAGAGTCATGCGACACAACAACTGATCAATGTTTTCAGAGACAGTGTAGCAAAGCAGCAAGAACTTGCCCACATGCTTATGGGCGTCATCTGTGCTGAGGTTGCAGATTGTGATGTTGTAGATGGTTAGGTTCTGCTCATTTATTTGCATTGGCATCAATCTTTGATTGCCCAGTGGATGTAATTTCCTGTAATATATGCTGGATGTGCAACATTATTCCATGTATGCTGTACCTTTGCTTCATCGGTTTTGGTCCTGTGCATATTTGTTCGTCGTAATGGGCTCAAATTATCTAATTTGGCCTTAAGACATGTACGAACTTTAGTGGGCCCATTAAGTTAATGGGCCGTTACTAGGCCGAAAGTTAATGGTCGGCCCTCTTAGCTCCCGGGTCGTTAACAGGCCGACATCGAAGTGGGCAACTGGTGGCCCCAATTTATTTCACGGGCCGTTAACAGGCCGTTACTATGTTTGGGCTACATATGGCCCAACTATACTGTAGGCCTTTAGTAGGCCGAAAGAGACAGCGGGCTTGTACTGGACCATGAAGAGCATGGGCCGCTAAGAGGCCAAAAGTCAGGTCGTATTGTAAATCGCCTAACTGTGTTGTGGGCCTTTAGCAGGCCGAATGAGAAACCGGGCTGGTATTGGACCATGACGGGCATGGGCCGTTAAAAGGCCAAAACTAAGGTCCGACTACAAATGGCCCAACTCATTTATGGTCTGTTAATAGGCCGAAAGGCACACAGGACCGGGAATTGGCCCAACACTTAAATGGGTCGCTAAAAGGCCAAAACTCAGGTCTGACTACAAATGGCCAACCTAATTTATGGGCCGTCAATAGGCTGAAAGTGACACCAGGCCAGAAGTTGGCCCAACACTTAAATGGGACGCTAAAAGGCCGAAACTTAGGTCCGACTACAAATGGCCCATCAGATTTATGGGCCGTCAACAGGCTGAAAGACACACCGGGCCGGAAATTAGCCCAACATTTAAATGGGTCGCTAAAAGGCCGAAAGATGTACATCCTGAAAATTGGACCATCCATTAAATGGGCCGTTAACAGGCCGAAATCTCATCGGGCCGATATTGAGCCCAAATATATAGCGGGCTGTTAACGGGCTCGAACTGACGATGGGCTGCAATGGTGTCAAATCTTTAACGGGCCGTTGACGGGCCGAATTGGCACATCTCGTATGGGCCGTGGGCTTAAATGGACCTGACACAAGTAGGCCTTATATGGGCCGGCCTGCTAACTTTTACTGGGCCGGCCTTTTTCACCGGAATGGGCCACTGTTGGTCCGTGCCACGTGTCGACCTATCATAGGCGCCTCCTGTCCAATGAGTGGATGACATCTGTCCCAATGGTAAGGCAACACGTGTTTCCTGCGGCCAATGATGATTTTACACGTGGAAAATCCCCATTGGCCCGGGCTGTTAATGGGTTATCGGATCCAAAACCGGACCCGATAGCTTAACGGCGTTCCGTTACGGTGGATGCCATGTGTCGGTCACCCTTGACGAAAGCACTACTGTGACGCGTTATTTATTATCATGGAAGTGGACACTTCCGTGATGATAATTTTGGTAATGTCATGGAACACTTCTACGACAGCACATGTATGACTATCTTGATTCTGTCATAAATTTGTCATGGATGTACATGCATGATAGAAAACGTGACCTACTGTGACAAACACGTATCATCAAGGAAGTGTATTTTTTTTGTAGTGTGCCCTTCTGATATGCCTGGAATCCCATTTAAACTGGCCGAGCATAGTCTCAATAAACAAGCACTGTGGTGCTTTTCCGAACCCAAACAACAAGCCATGGGGGAGGAGTTATCCAAGCTAATTGAGGCCGGATTCATTAGAGAAATAAAACATCCGGACTGGCTCGCAAACTTGGTGATGGTACCAAAGAAGGACAAATCCTACCTCCTGTACGTCGATTTCAAAGACCTCAAAAAGGCTTGCCCTAAGGATCCCTTCCCTCCCCCCCGGATTGATCAAATCATCGATGCTACCGCAGGACACGACTCACTGTGTTTCCTTGATGCATACTCTGTATACCATCAAATCAAAATGAAGGAGTCCAATCAAGCTGCAAGAACATTCATTACCCCATATGGGCCATTCTGCTTCAACACCATGCCCTTCGGGCTTAGGAACACCGGCGCCACATACCAACACATGATTCAAACATGCCTGGAGAAATAGATTGGCAAGACAGTTGAAGCTTATGTCGACGACATCATCATCAAAACCAGGCACATCGAGACAATAATAAACGATTTACGTCTCACATTCGACAACCTCCGCGCGTATGACATTAACCTCAATCCGGAAAAGTGCGTTTTCGGCGTCCCCGCTGGAAAACTATTGGGCTATATCGTTTCCAACAGAGGAATTGAAGCAAATCCAGCCAAAATCCGAGCTCTGTCACAATTGTATACGCCAACAGACCTTAAGCAAGTCAAAAAACTCGTGGGTTGCATGGAAGCTCTAAGCCGCTTTATCTCCAGATTGGGAGAAAAGGCACTGCCACTCTATCGCCTTCTACGGCCAACCGATCACTTCGAGTGGACAGACGCGGCAATAGCCGGACTGGATGAAATAAAAACCCTTCTTGCGAGCAACCCAATCCTGGCAGCGCCAAAGGTCGATGAACCGATGTTATTATACAAATCGGCAACACATCAAGTGGTGAGCGCCGTGCTCGTCGTTGAATGAGAACAGGACAGACACAAATTCCCGCTTTACAAGCCAGTATACTACGTATCCACTATCCTTGCTACGTCTCGATCTTGCATTGGTTTTCCCCGAAGAGGAGAGGATGATGCAACACAGTAGCGTAAGTATTTCCCTCAGTTTTTGAGAACCAAGGTATCAATCCAGTAGAAGATCACGCGCAAGTCCCTTGTACCTGCACAACACGATAGCAACTTGCAACCAACGCTTAGGGGTTGTCAATCCCTTCACGGTCACTTACGAGAGTGAGATCTGATAGAGATAATATTTTTGGTATTTTTGATAGATAGATGCAAAGTAAAAAGTAAAAACAAAGCAAGTAAATAAAGTGATGGAGATTGATATGATGAGAATAGACCCGGGGGCCATAGGTTTCACTAGTGGCTTCTCTCAAGCATAAATATTCTACAGTGGGTGAACAAATTACTGTTGAGCAATTGATAGAATTGAGCATAGTTATGAGGTTATCTATGTATGATCATGTATATAGGCATAACGTCTGTGACAAGTAGACCCAAATGATTCTGCATCTACTACTATTACTCCACTCATCGACCGCTATCCAGCATGCATCTAGACTATTAAGTTAAAAACAGAGTAACGCCTTAAGCAAGATGACATGATGTAGAGGAATAAATTCATGCAATATGATAAATACCACATCTTGTTATCCTCGATGGAAACAATACAATATGTGCCTTGCAACTCTTTCTGTCACTGAGTAAGGACACCGCAAGATTGAACCCAAAGCCATGCACTTCTCCCATTGCAAGAACTACCAATCTAGTTGGCCAAACCAAACGGATAATTCGAAGAGACTTGCAAAGATAACTCAATCATAAATAAAAGAATTCAGAGAAGAATCAAATATTTTCCATAGATAAGTTGGATCATAAACCCACAATTCATCGGTCTCAACAAACACACCGCAAAAAGAAGATTACATCGAATAGATCTCCACAAGAGAGGGGGAGAACATTGTATTGAGATCCAAAAAGAGAGAAGAAGCCATCTAGCTACTAGATATGGACCCGAAGGTCTGAAGTAAACTACTCACACTTCATCGGAGGGGCTATGGTGTTGATGTAGAAGCCCTCCGTGGTGGATGCCCTCTCCGGGGGAGCTCCAGAACAGGCCCCAAGATGGGATCTCGTGGATACAGAAGGTTGCAGCAGTGGAATTAGGTTTTTAGCTCCTGTTCTGATCATACGGGGATACGTAGGTATATATAGGAGGAAGGAGTACGTCGGTGGAGCTCCGAGGGGCCCACGAGGTAGGGGGTCGCACCCGGTTATCCTATAGGTCTTACTTGGCACAAACACTAATTAGAACATAAAACCACATCCAAACAGAAGGTAGATGGATTATTTATTCCTAAACAGAAGCAAAAACAAAAAACACAAAATAAAATTGGGTTGGCTCCCAACAAGCGCTATCGTTTAACGCCCCTAGCTAGGCATAAAAGCAAGGATATATCTAGGTATTGCCATCTTTGGTAGGCAATCCATAAGTGGCTCTCATGATAGATTCATATGGTAATTTTATTTTCTTTGTACGAAAGTGTTCCATGCCCTTCTTTAAGGGAAATTGGAATCTAATATTCCCTTCCTTCATATCAATAATTGCACCAATCGTTCTAAGGAAAGGTCTACCAAGAATAATAGGACATGAAGGATTGCAATCTATATCAAGAATGATAAAGTCTACGGGCACATAATTCCTATTTGCAACAATAAGAACATCATTAATTCTTCCCATAGGCTTTTTAATAGTGGAATCCGCAAGATGCAAGTTTAGAGAGCAATCATCAAAATCACGAAAATCTAGTAAATCACATAGAGTTTTGGGGATAGTAGAGACACTAGCACCCAAATCACACAAAGCATGAAACTCAAAATCTTTAATTTTAATCTTAATGGTAGGTCCCCATTCATCATGGAGTTTTCTAGGGATGGAAACTTTCAACTCAAGCTTTTCTTCATAGGATTGCATCAAGGCATCAACAACGTGTTCGATAAAGGCCTTATTTTGACTATAAGCATGAGGAGAATTTAACACGGATTGCAACAAGGAAATACAATCAATCAAAGAGCAATTTTCATAATTAAATTCCTTGAGATCCAAAATAGTAGGTTTAGCAACATCACGGTTTCTATTTATTTCAACCCTACTTTCATCAATTTCATCATCAAGATCTAGAAACTCAGAATTCTTAGAACGCCTTCTAGGTAAGGGAAGATCATATTCAGATTCATCAAGATTCATATTGCAAAACAAAGATTTAATGGGGGACGCATCAATAACTTTTAGATCTTCATCTTGATTTTCATAGGGATTAGAAGAACATGCTTTAATAAAGGCATCTTTAGAAGCACGCATCCTAGCGGTTCTTTCTTTGCACTCGTCAATGGAAATTCTCATAGATTTGAGAGACTCATTGATATCATGCTTAGGAGGAATAGATCTAAGCTTTAAAGAATCAATTTCAAGAGAAATTCTATCAACGTTCCAAGCCAAATCATCAACTTTAAGCAATTTCTCTTCAAGCAAAGCATTAAAATTCTTTTGTGAATTCATAAACTCTTTAACACTACTCTCAAAATCAGAGGGCATCTTATTAAAATTTCCATAAGAGTTGTTGTAGGAGTTTCCATAATTGTTAGAAAGATTGCTAGGAAAAGGCCTAGGATTAAAATTCCCTCTATAAGCGTTGTTACCAAAACTATTCCTACCAACAAAATTCACATCCATAGATTCATTATTATTCTCAAGCAAAGTAGATAAAGGCATATCATTAGGATCAAGAGGAGTATTTTTAGGAGCAAACATCTTCATAAGTTCATCCATCTTTTCACTCAAAACATTAATTTCTTCTATAGCATGCACCTTTTTACTAGAAGATCTTTCGGTATGCCATGGAGAATAATTAGCCATAATATTATCAAGCAATTTTGTAGCATCTCCTAACATAATTTCCATAAACGTGCCTCTCGCGGCCGAATCTAAAAGATTTCTAGAAGCAAAATTCAATCTGGCATAAATTTTTTGTATGATCATCCATAAATTCAAACCATGAGTAGGGCAATTGCGAAGTATTAATTTCATTCTTTCCCAAGATTGGGCAACATGCTCATGATCAAGTTGTTTAAAATTCATGATATCGTTCCTAAGAGTGATAATCTTAGCGGGAGGAAAATACTTAGAGATAAAAGCATCTTTGCACTTGTTCCAAGAATCAATACTATTTTTAGGCAAAGACGAAAACCAAACTTTAGCACGATCTCTAAGTGAAAACGAAAATAACTTCAATTTGACAATATTGTTATCCGTATCTTTTTTCTGTTGCATATCACACAAATCAACAAAGTTGTTTAGATGAGTAGCGGCATCTTCACTAGGAAGGCCGGCGAATTGATCTTTCATAACAAGATTCAGCAAAGCGGTATTGATTTCACAAGACTCATCATTATTAAGAGGAGCAATCGGAGTACTAAGGAAATCACTATTATTGGTATTCAAGAAATCACACAATTTGGTATTATCTTGCGCCATGGCAACAAGTAATCCGACACACAAGCAAATAGAAAGGCAAAGGGAAAAGGCAAACGAGAGAGAGAGGTGGATATTGGGAAAGAGAGGGCGAATAAAACGGCAAGGGTGAAGTGGGGGAGAGGAAAACGAGAGGCAAATGGCAAATAATGTAATGCGAGAGATAGGGATTGCGATGGGTACTTGGTATGTTGACTTTTGCGTAAGCCTCCCCTGCAACGGCGCCAGAAATTCTTCTTGCTACGTCTTGAGCTTGCGTTGGTTTTCCCCGAAGAGGAGAGGATGATGCAGCACAGTAGCGTAAGTATTTCCCTCAGTTTTTGAGAACCAAGGTATCAATTCAGTAGGAGGTCACGCGCAAGTCCCTTGGACCTGCACAACATGATAGCAACTCGCAACCAACGCTTAGGGGTTGTCAATCCCTTCACGGTCACTTACGAGAGTGAGATCTGATAGAGATAATATTTTTGGTATTTTTGATAGATAGATGCAAAGTAAAAAGTAAAAACAAAGCAAGTAAATAAAGTGATGGAGATTGATATGATGAGAATAGACCCGGGGTCCATAGGTTTCACTAGTGGCTTCTCTCAAGAGCATAAATATTCTACGGTGGGTGAACAAATTATTGTTGAGCAATTGATAGAATTGAGTGTAGTTATGAGGTTATCTAGGTATGATCATGTATATAGGCATCACGTCCGTGACAAGTAGACCGAAACGATTCTGCATCTACTACTATTACTCCACTCATTGACCGCTATCCAGCATGCATCTAGAGTATTAAGTTAAAAACAGAGTAACGCCTTAAGCAAGATGACATGATGTAGAGGAATAAATTCATGCAATATGATAAATACCCCATCTTGTTATCCTCGATGGCAACAATACAATACGTGCCTTGCAACTCTTTCTGTCACTGAGCAAGGACACCGCAAAATTGAACCCAAAGCCATGCACTTCTCCCATTGCAAGAACTACCAATCTAGTTGGCCAAACCAAACGAATAATTCAAAGAGACTTGCAAAGATAACTCAATCATACATAAAAGAATTCAGAGAAGAATCAAATATTTTCCATAGATAAGTTGGATCATAAACCCACAATTCATCGGTCTCAACAAACACACCGCAAAAAGAAGATTACATCAAATAGATCTCCACAAGAGAGGGGGATAACATTGTATTGAGATCCAAAAAGAGAGAAGAAGCCATCTAGCTACTAGCTATGGACCCGAAGGTCTGAAGTAGACTACTCACACTTCATCGGAGGGGCTATGGTGTTGATGTAGAAGCCCTCCGTGGTGGATGCCCTCTCCGGCGGAGCTCCGGAACAGGCCCCAAGACGGGATCTCGTGGATACAGAAGGTTGCGGCGGTGGAATTAGGTTTTTGGCTCCTATTCTGATCATACGGGGATACGTAGGTATATATAGGAGGAAGGAGTACGTCGGTGGAGCTCCGAGGGGCCCACGAGGTAGGGGGCGCGCCCAGGGGGCGCCCTCCACCCTCGTGACCTCCTCGGAAGCTTCTTGGAGTAGGGTCCAAGTCTCCTGGATCACGTTCGGTGAGAAAATCACGTTCCCGAAGGTTTCATTCCGTTTGGACTCCGTGTGATATTCCGTTTCTTCGAAACACTGAAATGGGCAAAAAATAGCAATTCTGGGCTGGGCCTCCGGTTAATAGGTTAGTCCCAAAAATAATATAAAAGTGGAAAATAAAGCCCAATATAGTCCAAAACAGTAGATAAAGTAGCATGGAGCAATCAAAAATTATAGATACATTGGAGACGTATCGGTCCTCACACCATGCAAATCCCGGTACCCCCGTTATCAAAAGATAGCATACACGGTCTTCATGGCATCCTGAAAGCTCTGTCACTACTTCCAGGAGTGCTCGATTACGGTGGCTTCCAAAGTACCACTCAACAACATAATAAACAACCGCGATGCCACGGGCCGGATTGCCAAATGGGCCATTGAGCTCCTTCCATTTGATATTACATACAAACGACGTCGAGCTATCAAATCCCAAGTACTGGATGACTTCGTCGCCGAATGGACAGAGGTCGAACTCCCTAAAGAGTATGGCACATATTCCAATTGGGTTATGTACTTCGATGGCTCCAAAATGCTGGCAGGGCTAGGAGCGGGCGTTGTTTTAACGTCCCCTACTAGACACGTTGTTCAGTATGTACTCCAAATACTATACACGGACTCCAACAACACAGCCGAATACGAGACCTTATTGCACAGTCTCTGGATGGCTGTCTCCATGGGCATACAACGCCTGGAAGTGCGCGGGGACTCAAACCTTGCAATATCTCAAATAAATGGAGACTTTGATGCCAAAGATCCAAAGATGGCAGCTTATCGTAATGCCATCATAAAAATGTCGGCTCGGTTCGAGGGGCTCGAGTTCCATCATGTGGCTCGAGAGAGTAATCAAGCAGCGGACATTCTTGCTCATATCGGCGCTAAGTGCGACCCCGTCCTGCCTAATATCTTTTTGGAGAGGCTTTTTAAGCTGAAGGAAATATGCCCTAGAGGCAATAATAAAGTTATTATTTATTTCCTCATATCATGATAAATGTTTATTATTCATGCTAGAATTGTATTAACCGGAAACATGATACATGTGTGAATACATAGACAAACATATAGTCACTAGTATGCCTCTACTTGACTAGCTCATTAATCAAAGATGGTTATGTTTCCTAACCATTGACATGTGTTGTCATTTGATTAATGGGATCACATCATTAGGAGAATGAGGTGATTGACATGACCCATCCCGTTAGCTTAGCACTTGATCGTTTAGTATTCTGCTATTGCTTCCTTCATGACTTATACATGTTCCTGTAACTATGAGAATTGTGTAACTCCCGTTTACCGGAGGAACACTTTGGGTACTACCAAACGTCACAACGTAACTGGGTGATTATAAAGGAGTACTACAGGTGTCTCCGAAGGTACATGTTGAGTTAGCATAATTCGAGATTAGGTTTTGTCACTCCGATTGTCGGAGAGGTATCTCTGGGCCCTCTCGGCAATGCTCATCACCTAAGCCTTGCAAGCATGTAACTAATGAGTTAGTTATAAGATGAAGTATTACAGAACGAGTAAAGAGACTTGTCGATAACGAGATTGAACTAGGTATTGGATATCGACGATCGAATCTCGGACAAGTAACATACCGATGACAAAGGGAACAACGTATGTTGTTATGCAGTTTGACCGATAAAGATCTTCGTAGAATATGTAGGAACCAATATGGGCATCCAGGTCCCGCTATTGGTTATTGACCAGAGACGTGTCTCAGTCATGTCTACATCGTTCTCGAACCGTAAGGTCCGCACGCTTAAGGTTTCGATGACAGTTATATTATGAGTTCATGTATTTTGATGTACCAAAGGTTGTTCGGAGTCCCGGATATGATTACGGACATGACGAGGAGTCTCGAAATGGTCGAGACATAAAGATTGATATATTGGACGGATATATTTGGACACCGGAAAGGTTCCGGAGAAGTTTGGAGCCCCGGGAGGTTACCGGAACCCCCCGGGAGGTATATGGGCCTTATTGGGCCCATGTAGGAGGAAGAGAGAAGGAGGAGGGCCGGCCCCCCTTTCCTTTCTCCTTCCCCCTCTTCCTATTACTACTACTAGTACTACTTCCTAATACTAGTACTCTTTCCTTCCCCCTCCAAATAAGATAAGGAAAAGAGAGGGAAACCTACTTGGAGTAGGTTTCCCCCTCCTCATGGCACGCCCCCCCTAGGGCCGGCCACCTCCTCCCTCCCTCCTTAATATACGGGGCTAGGGGGGCACCCTAGGACACACAAATTGATCATTGATCGTTCCTTAGCCGTGTGCGGTGCCCCCCTCCACGATATTACACCTCGGTCATATTGTAGCGGTGCTTAGGCGAAGCCCTGCAACAGGAGAACATCAAGATCGTCACCACGCCGTCGTGCTGACGGAACTCCCCCTCGGCGCCTCTGCTGGATCGGAGATCGAGGGTGCGTCATCGAGCTGTACGCGTGTCAAGAACTCGGAGGTGCCGGAGTAACGATACTTGGATCGGTTGAACCGGAGGACGTATGACTACTTCCTCTACGTTGCGTCAACGCTTCCACTTCGGTCTACGAGGGTACGTAGACTACACTCTCCCCTCGTTGCTATATCATCACGATGATCTTGCGTGTGCGTAGGATTTTTTTTGAAATTACTATGTTCCCCAACATAAGCCATCCATGGTGTGGCAGGGGGAAAACGACAACACTAGTCTGGATCTGAACGTAACCCCAGATTCCAAAAACACCGAGATCATCGGAGGCTCAGCCACCAAAATAACATCGTCGACGCATCTCATCATGGCAGTCATTGCCCCCTGGACGGAACCCTTCCTGGCCTACCTTAACAGGAAGGAGCTTCCTGAGGACTAGAATGAGGCTCGTTGCATTGTCCGGCGTTCGAAGGTGTCACGCCCAATATGCGATACTATCCTAAAGAGACTCGAAGGTCCCACCAAGGATAGAACCGCATATTGAAACGCTTTTGCAAGGTGGATATCATTACATCAACATTACATAATAGATGGGGATACATACAAGAGGCATACAAAGCCACATGAATACACCAATACAACATCCATAAGATCAAGATCCGACTACGGATGAAACACAAACAGAAACTCAAACGACATCCACCCTGCTAGCCCAGGCTGCCGACCTGGAACCTATCCCCTGATCGAAGAGGAAGCAGAAAAAGAACTCCAAAACATGCAAACATCGCTCTCGCGTCATGATCATCGCATAACCTGTACCTGCAACTTTTGTTGTAGTAATCTGTGAGCCACGAGGACTCAGCAATCCCATTACCATGGGTATCAGGACTAGCAAAGCTTAAAGGGAAAGGAAGCGGTAAAGTGGTGAGGTTGCAGCAGCGACTAAGCATATATGGTGGCTAACCAACACAAATAAGAGCGAGAAGAGAGCAAGCAGAACGGTCGTGAAGCTAGCAGTGATCAAGAGGTGATCCTGAACTCCTACTTACGTCAAACATAACACAGAAACCGTGTTCACTTCCCGGACTCCGCCGAAAAGAGACCATCACGGCTGCACACACGGTTGATGCGTTTTAATTCGAATCTGGTGTCAAGTTATCTACAACCGACATTAACAAATTCCCATCTGCCACATAACCGCGGGCACGGCTCTCGAAAGTTTAAACCCTGCAGGGGTGTCCCAACTTAGCCCATGATAAGCTCTCACGATCAACGAAGGATATACCTTGTCCCAGGAAGACCCGATCAGTCTCGGAATCCCGGTTTACAAGACATTTCGACAATGGTAAAACAAGACCAGCAAGACCGCCCGCTGTGCCTACAAATCCCGATAGGAGCTGCACATATTTCGTTCTCAGGGCACACCGAATGAGCCAGACGTCGGGTTGGCATAGACCCTGGTTGCCCAGGGGGCGCCGGACATCGCTCGGTTTGTACCAACACTTAGACAAGCATTGGCCCGGGGGGCTAAAATAAAGATGACCCTCAAGAGAGCGACTCCCAAGGGAAAAGTAGGTGGTGGTGAGGCAAATGGAAAAACCAAGGTTGGGCCTTGCTGGAGGAGTTTTATTCAAAGCGAACTGTCAAGGGGGTCCCATAAATCACCCGACCGTGTAAGGAACGCAAAATCCGGGAACATAACACCGGTATGACGGAAACTAGGGCGGCAAGAGTGGAACAAAACACCAGGCATAAGGCCGAGCCTTCCACCCTTTACCAAGTATATAGATGCATTAATAATATAAGAGATATTGTGATATCCCAACATAACCCTGTCCACCATGGAGCAATCTTCAACTTCACCTGCAACTAACAACGCTATAAGAGGGGCTGAGCAAAGCGATAACATAGCCAAACAACGGTTTGCTAGGAAGGGTGAAAAGGTTAGAGGCTGACATGGCAATTTGGGAGGCTTGAAGAGCAAATGATAGGTAGCGCGACAAAGTGATAGAACAAAGCAAACTAGCATAGCAATGATAGTAGTGAGATCCAGGGTAGCGGTCATCTTGCCTGAAATCCCGCTATAAAGAAGAACGAGTCCATGAAGAAGATGAAGCCACGAAGACGAACCACACGTAGACGAACGCATCCTCACGATCGCAATGAAACGGGAACTATCGAGAAGAAGCACACAACATGGTAAACACACCACACATAGACAATACATGATGCACAACAAGCATGATGCATGACAAAGCTACATGGAGCTACTCATGGCAAAAGATGATGCATACAAGACCAACACATCAAAGCAAGTTTAAATGAGGCCGGAAACAACATATAACAATTCCGGTAAGTCCTCATATGCAAGTTTAGAAAATGGTCCAGAACTGAACAAACATTAAGTTGAAGTTGTTAAACAGCAAGTTAAAATGCACCAAGATGCTCTACATGAAATTCTAGTCAAGTTACATATAAAGTTCATTTAATTCAGAGCTACGGCCTAGAAGATATGAGCAAAACAAGTTAAACATGGCATTGATGCAAAATACATACAAACATCAAGCAAACACCTCAAAACAAGGATGCAACATGATAATATGAAACTACATGCAAAATCAAGCAAGTTTCATATAGATCACACTCAAAACGGAGCAACGGTTCAACACATACACTCCAAACATGATAACAACAATTTGTCCAAAACAGCAACTAGGCATACTGCAAGCATCAAAACAACATACTACATCACCTCAATATGAAAAAAGGCATGGGCCTGATGTACAGGTAAAGCATGACAAAACATGAACACTGAGCTATCTCCAGAAATCACTAGAACATGCTCAAACACACATGTCAAGATTGCAAATAATAACAGTTTACAAACTTGGCAGAAATAACATCAGGTTGACATGTTTAGAGCTATCAAACAACGTGTTACAGAAACTTATCATGCCAAACGAAGGCATGGAATGAACCTACTAATTGCATATAACAAAAGTCCCTTACTGACCATGAGCCAAAAAGGCACAGAAGATATGATGGCACCCATGTAAACATGGCAAATGATATGACAGATTCATACATGGCAGGAATGACAATAAGTAGGCATGTTGGTGAGCTTTAACCACTCACCACAGAGCAATACATGGCATGACAAGGCAACCAACAGTAAGAAGACATGTTTATGAAGCTAAGCATGGCAAGAGCAAGTTCATAGGGTGCATGGATCACTAGCAAAGCTCATGGCAAAACTGAACTTAATGTTAAACAGGCTGACAGCAACATTATTTAGCAAGTTTGGAGCAAGATAACAAGTTACAGCAGGCTATAAATGCAACCAGGGGCATTAATGGATATAGCATGACATGTATAACAAATCATCCTTAGTGAACATCTCCAGATTATGCATAGAATGACTTGTAGAAGCAGGTTTACATAGCATCACGAAAAAACAGATTCAGCCTAGCAAAACAACAACAACAAGTACCCTACTTAACAAGATCGATGCACTCAGTACAATACTCACAAAAATACATGGATGGCACCACTGTGAAGATGGCATGACATAGTTGAGGCGAACAATTTGATATATTACACGCACGAAACGGAGTAGTATGCAGCAAGTTATGATGCGATGAACATGGCATGATAATGCTGCAGATCTCAGGGACTTGGGCAAAATTACCTCTGCAAAAAGTCAACGCAGGACGGGTTCGACCCGGGACGGAGGGATCTGGGCGTGGGGAGGCATTTGGTTGAGATCCCGGTGGATCTCATCCCGATCCACCGGATCCGGCCGGCGAGCTCCGGCGTGGAGGCGGATTCTGGCGAGGGGCGAGGAAGACGGGAGGAAGCCGGATCCGGTGGCTCCTGGCCGGATCGGGCCGGAGGCGACGCGGCGGTGTGAAGGGCAGACGCGGGGCGGCGCTAGAGAGGCGGGGCGCGGGGCCGGCCGGCTGGACGGCGCGGAGGAGCCGCGGCGGACCGGCGGGTGGCGCGGCCGGAGCCGGCGAGGACGACGCAGGCGGCGGGGTTGGCGGAGGGGCGCCAGGGTGGGGCCGGTCGCAGGCGGCGGCGGCGGCGATCAGGTATGGCGGCGGGGCGGCGAGGTGCGTCGGCGCGGGCGGCGAGGTCCGGCAGGCAGAGCACGCCGGCGGCGGGGCGCGCGGCAGGGAGCGGGCGGCGCGGCGTGGGGGGAGGGTGGGGGGGGGGGGCGCGGTCGGGCCCGGCGCGGCCCGGGGCGGGCCGGCCGTGGGCCGGGCAGGCCGCGGCAGTGGGAGGAGAGAGAGGAGGCCGGCAGGGTGACGTGGCGGCGGCGGATTCGTCAGGGACGGTGGCGCGGACACATCCGGCGGCGGGGTTTTTGTTCGGCGGCGCGAGGGAAGCGTGGCTAGGGTTTGGACTGCGTGAAAAATGGAGGGGATCACATATTTATAGGTAGAGGGAGCTAGGAGACTCCAAATGAGGAGCGGTTTTCGCCCACACGATCGTGATCGAACGACCGAGAGCATGGAGGGGGTTAGGATGGGGGTTTGGCCAGTTTGAAGGGGTGTTGGACTGCACACAAAAGAGGCCTTTGCGGTTATCCGGTTAACCATTGGAGTATTAAACGACGTCCAAATGGCACGAAACTTGACAGGCGGTCTACCGGTGGTGTACCAAGGCCGCTTGGCAAACCTCGGGCCATTCCGAGAAATTTTAACCCCCGCTCACAATAGGAGACAAAAGGGGAACACCGGAGGGCATAGGAGTGCCGGATTGCAAAACAGACAACGGGGAAAATGCTCGGATGCATGAGACGAACACGTATGCAAAATGAAATGCACATGATGACATGTCAAAATGCAACACGCAAGCTAATGACAAGGCAATGACGGCGAATAACTGGAGGACACCTGGTGCATCGAATCCGGGGCGTTACAACCCTCCTCCACTAACAAGAGATCTCGTCCCGAGATCTTAGGACCGAGACGGAAGGGAAAAGGGATGAGGTGAAACAAGAACTCAAGAGAAGAAGCAAAGAATCGAGAGCACTCGATAAGAAGAGAGGAATGACGAGAAGGACGAGAATCGAAAGCTCACTGAATCAGATAGACTATGAAACCACTCCGGTTAGAACAAGATAGGAAACGAATAAGATCGAAAGGATTTAGGCAGCACTCCGGCTAAACATGGAGGAATAGAACATGAACTTGAGAGGATGGAATGATACTTGATGAAGACATGACAGAAAACCTCCGGAAAGAATTGAAAGAGTGGAATGAAAAGAACTTAGAAGTAAGTATTGAACGGAATTGTTGAGAAAATCAGCAACGAAAAGAATAGGCTTGTTGTGGACTTATAGATAACATCTCAAGATCATAAGGTGATAACCGGCCACAAACGGAAATGCTTGGATAGCTTAGAAGAACGAAGAAATGCAAAACTCCACTTCAAAAGAATATGGAGAATTAATTGCACTTCGAAAAGCAAGAAGGAAAGATACTTGAGCTCCACCAACAAAAATCCTGATGAACACTTGAAGAATGAATTAAATCATGAAGAACCACCATGAAGAACTCCGGTAACAAAAGGATGATGAGATAGAATGAAGGATGAAAAAGAAATAAGATAAAAGCCTTGCAATGATTTAGATGGAGGTTTCGACGAGATCGCCAAGTAAATTTGTACTCTGGAGAAGAAAAGATGAAAACACTTGGAACTAGAATTTATTCATCAAGAACAAACTCTGAAGAAAAGGGATTACTCACTTGGATGAAATAAGAATAAGATTTATTGTATGCTTATCCTTCATCAAATTAAATTGATGACAAGCAATGGATTTTGCATACTACTTATTCTTCTTGAAAAGGATTGAGAAATGACATATCGCAAACTTGAGAAGGTCTTCATGAACCACCGGTAGGGTTGAGAAGGACGAAAGGATTAAAATGATAATCAAGGAAAAAGAATTTTGAACGAACCGCCGTAAGAATTAGGAAATGACTGATGGAAGAGAATGAATCACCGAGGAGAATTAGGAGAACCAATATGCTAGTGGGGATTTAGATGCAAAAGAATAAAGAGATCATGAGCTTATTAAGGAACACTTGAACGATGCACCGGAATAATTGGATAACGGTAACTGAAAAGTGAGGATGAAGAATTCTTCTGGAATGATGGCCTCCGGTGAAAAGAAATGGAAAAACAACTCCTGATATACTCCAGATGGGTAAGAAAGAATACTTGACAAACGGAATGATATGAGAGGATAAAATGAAGCTAGAACCACGAAACTTCGAGAGAACGGGCAAGATTTAGAGGAAAAACTCTTTTTTCGGTCTTCAAATGATGACGAGAAACACCACCAAAATTACTGAAGAGACTACACACGAATGAAATTGATGCTCGAATAGAGAGTCGGACTCCGGGAAGAGAAGGGGTGGGAGGGCGGGAAATAAAGGCAACTAGAAGGGGAAATCGACGAATATCTTGAAGAGAAAACATCGGTTGAAATAATTGAGGAAAAAAAAGCAAAGACTTCGCATGAGTAGGAAGGATACTTGCTTACGGACTCCGGTTCCGAGAAGAAAAAGGGTTGGTGGGTGGGAAAAGAAGACAACTGAGGATTGAACTTGGCAAAGAAGAAGAGGAGCGAGTCAACTTGACGAGAAATGCACCGGATGAAAGTAGCTGAGAACCAACGATCGGCAAAACCAACTGCGTGAACCTAAAGAAAAATTTGAATGGGAAGAGGAGTAAAACAAAACACCTACGTCAAGATTCCTCACTAGAGCGACGAAGAGGCTGAGGAGTAAAAAGAATTCCTACTCTCCGATATAACTACACTCCAAAAACAGTTTTCTTCTAGACTCGACAACGTCCAAACTACACGATCAATCAAGGGGGCTCCTAAGGTCGGTCGAGGCTCTGATACCAACTTGTCACGCCCAATATGCGATACAATCCTAAAGAGACTCGAAGGTCCCACCAAGGATAGAAGCGCATATTGAAACGCTTTTGCAAGGTGGATATCATTACATCAACATTACATAATAGATGGGGATACATACAAGAGGCATACAATGCCACATGAATACAACAATACAACATCCATAAGATCAACATCCGACTACGGATGAAACACAAACATAAACTCAAATGACATCCACCCTGCTAGCCCAGGCTGCCGACCTGGAACCTATCCCCTGATCAAAGAGGAAGCAGAAAAAGAACTCCAAAACATGCAAACATCGCTCTCGCGTCATGATCATCGCATAACCTGTACCTGCAACTTTTGTTGTAGTAATCTGTGAGCCACGAGGACTCAGCAATCCCATTACCATGGGTATCAAGACTAGCAAAGCTTAAAGGGAAAGGAAGGGGTAAAGTGGTGAGGTTGCAGCAGCGACTAAGCATATATGGTGGCTAACCAACGCAAATAAGAGCGAGAAGAGAGCAAGCAGAACGGTCGTGAAGCTAGCAGTGATCAAGAGGTGATCCTGAACTCCTACTTACGTCAAACATAACACAGAAACCGTGTTCACTTCCCGGACTCCACCGAAAAGAGACCATCATGGCTACACACACGGTTGATGCGTTTTAATTTGAATCTGGTGTCAAGTTATCTACAACCGGACATTAACAAATTCCCATCTACCACATAACCGTGGGCACGGCTCTCGAAAGTTTAAACCCTGTAGGGGTGTCCCAACTTAGCCCATGATAAGCTCTCGCGATCAACGAAGGATATACCTTCTCCCAGGAAGACCCGATCAGTCTCGGAATCCCGTTTTACAAGACATTTCGATAATGGTAGAACAAGACCAGCAAGACCGCCCGCTATGCCGACAAATCCCGATAGGAGCTACACATATCTCGTTCTCAGGGCACACCGGATGAGCCAGACGTCGGGTTGGCATAGACCCTGGTTGCCCAGGGGGCGCCGGACATTGCTCGGTTAGGACCAACACTTAGACAAGCATTGGCCCGAGGGGCCTAAAATAAAGATGACCCTTGAGAGAGCGACTCCCAAGGGAAAAGTAGGTGGTGGTGAGGCAAATGGAAAAACCAAGGTTGGGCCTTACTGGAAGAGTTTTATTCAAAGCGAACTGTCAAGGGGGTCCCATAAATCACCCGACCGCGTAAGGAACGCAAAATCCGGGAACATAACACCGGTATGAAGGAAACTAGGGCAGCAAGAGTGGAACAAAACACCAGTCATAAGGCCGAGCCTTCCACCCTTTACCAAGTATATAGATGCATTAATAATATAAGAGATATTGTGATATCCCAACATAACCCTGTCCACCATGGAGCAATCTTCAACTTCACCTGCAACTAAGAACGCTATAAGAGGGGCCGAGCAAAGTGGTAACATAGCCAAACAACGGTTTGCTAGGAAGGGTGAAAAGGTTAGAGGTTGACATGGCAATTTGGGAGGCTTGAAGAGCAAATGATAGGTAGCGCGGCAAAGTGATAGAACGAAGCAAACTAGCATAGCAATGATAGTAGTGAGATCCAGAGTAGCGGTCATCTTGCCTGAAATCCCGCTAGGAAGAAGAACGAGTCCATGAAGAAGATGAAGCCACGAAGACGAATCACACATAGATGAACGCATCCTCACGATCGCAATGAAACTTGAACTATCGAGAAGAAGCACACAACATGGTAAACACACCACACATAGACAAGACATGATGCACAACAAGCATGATGGATGACAAGGTTACATGGAGCTACTCATGACAAAAGATGATGCATACAAGACCAACACATCAAAGCAAGTTTAAATAAGGCCGAAAACAACATATAACAATTCCAGTAAGTCCTCATATGCAAGTTTAGAAAATGGTCCAGAACTGAACAAACATTAAGTTGAAATTTTTAAACAGCAAGTTAAAATGCACCAAGATGCTCTACACGAAATTCTAGTCAAGTTACATATAAAGTTCATTTAATTCGGAGCTACGGCCTAGAAGATATGAGCAAAACAAGTTAAACATGGCATTGATGAAAAATGCATACAAACATCAAGCAAACACCTCAAAACAAGGATGCAACATGATAATATGAAACTACATGCAAAATCAAGCAAGTTTCATATAGAGCACACTCAAAACGGAGCAACGGTTTAACACATACACTCCAAACATGATATAACAAGAATCTGTCCAAAACAGCAACTAGGCATACTGCAAGCATCAAAACAACATGCTACAACACCTCAATATGAAAACAAAAGGCATGGGCATGATGTACAGGTAAAGGATGACAAAACATGAACACTGAGATATCTCCAGAAATCACTAGAACATGCTCAAACACACATGGCAAGATCGAAAATAATAACAGTTTACAGACTTGACAGAAATAACATCAGGTTGACATGTTTAGAGCTATCAAACAACGTGTTACAGAAACTTATCATGCCAAACAAAGGCATGGAATGGACCTACTAATTGTATATAACAAAAGTACCTTACTGACCATGAGCCAAAAAGGCACAAAAGATATGATGGCACCCATGTAAACATGGCAAATGATATGACAGATTCATACATGGCAGGAACAACAATAAGTAGGCATGTTGGTGAGCTTGAACCACTCACCACAGAGAAATACATGGCATGACAAGGCAACCAACAGTAAGAAGACATGTTTATGAAGCTAAGCATGGCAAGAGCAAGTTCATAGGGTGCATGGATCACTAGCAAAGCTCATGGCAAAACTGAACTTAATATTAAACAGGCTGACAACAACATTATTTAGCAAGTTTGGAGCAAGATAACAACAAGTTACAGCAGGCTATAAATGCAACCAGGGGCATGAATGGATATAGCATGACATGTATAACAAATCATCCTTAGTGAATATCTCCAGATTATGCATAGAATGACTTGTAGAAGCAGGTTTACATAGCATCACGAAATAACAGATTCAGCCTAGCAAAACAGGAACAGCAAGTACCCTACTTAACAAGCTCGATGCACTCATTACAAGACTCTCAAAAATACGTGGATGGCACCACTGTGAAGATGGCATGACATAGTTCAAAACACATGTAGACATCAACCTCATAGGATGGACACATCAAACATGGCAAAAATGACAAATCCTCAAGTTATAACAGTTTCAGCAGATTAACAGCAATATGCACTCTTGCAACGATGATTCAGGCATCAAGATGGACTCAAATGAACATGACGCAATAGAAGGAAATGAAGTACTCGTCGAGACGAACAATTTGATATATTACACGCATGAAACGGAGCAGTATGCAGCAAGTTATGATGCGATGAACATGGCATGATAATGCTGCAGATCTCAGGGACTTGGGCAAAATTACCTCCGCGAAAAGTCAACGCGGGACGGGTTCGACCCGGGACGGAGGGATCCGGGCGTGGGGAGGCGTTTGGTTGAGATCCCGGTGGATCTCATCCCAATCCACCGGATCCGGCCGGCGAGCTCCGGCGTGGAGGCGGATTCCGGCGAGGGGAGGCGCGGGCGCCGGCGAGGGGCGAGGAAGACGGGAGGAAGCCGGATCCGGCGGCTCCTGGCCGGATCGGGCCGGAGGCGGCGCGGCGGTGTGAAGCGGAGACACGGGGCAGCGCTAGAGAGGCGGGGCGCGGGGCCGGCCGGCTGGACGGCGCGGAGGAGCCACGGCGGACCGGCGGGTGGTGCGGCCGGAGCCGGCGAGGACGACGCAGGCGGCGGGGTTGGCGGAGGGGCGCCGGGGCGGGGCCGGTCACGGGCGGCGGCGGCGGCGATCAGGTACGGCGGCGGGGAGGCGAGGTGCGCCAGCGCGGGCGGCGAGGTCCGGCAGGCAGAGCACGCCGGAGGCGGCGGGGCGCGCGGCAGGAAGTGGGCGGCGCGGCGGGGGGGCGCAGTCGGGCCCGGCGCGGCCCGGGGCGGGCCGGCCGTGGGCTGGGCAGGCCGCGGCGGTGGGAGGAGAGAGAGGAGGCCGGCGGGGTGACGTGGCGGCGGCGGATTCGTCGGGGACGGCGGCGCGGACACGTCCAGCGGCGCGAGGGAAGCGGGGCTAGGGTTTGGACTGCGTGAAAAATGGAGGGGATCACATATTTATAGGTAGAGGGAGCTAGGAGACTCCAAATGAGGAGCGGTTTTCGCCCACATGATCGTGATCGAACGACCGAGAGCATGGAGTGGGTTAGGATGTGGTTTTGGCCAGTTTGAAGGGGTGTTGGACTGCACACAAAAGAGGCCTTTGCGGTTACCCGGTTAACCATTGGAGTATCAAACGACCTCCAAATGGCACGAAACTTGACAGGCGGTCTACCGGTGGTGTACCAAGGCCGCTTCACAAACCTCGGGCCATTCCAAGAAAGTTTAACACCCGCTCACAATAGGAGACAAAAGGGGAACACTAGAGGGTATAGGAGTGCCGGATTGCAAAACGGACAACGGGGAAAATGCTCGGATGCATGAGACAAACATGTATGCAAAATGAAATGCACATGATGACATGTCAAAATGCAACACGCAAGCTAATGACAAGGCAATGACGGCGAGTAACTGGCGGACACCTGACGCATCGAATCCGGGGCATTACAACACTCCTCCACTAACAAGAGATCTCATCCCGAGATCTTAGGACCGAGATGGAAGGGAAAAGGGATGAGGTGAAACAAGAACTCAAGAGAAGAAGCAAAGAATCGAGAGCACTCGATCAGAAGAGAGGAATGATGAGAAGGACGAGAATCGAAAGCTCACTGAATCAGATAGACTATGAAACCACTCCAGTTAGAACAAGATAGGAAATGAATAAGATCGAAAGGATTTAGGCAGCACCCAGGCTAAACATGGAGGAATAGAACATGAACTTGAGAGGATGGAATGATACTTGATGAAGACATGATAGAAAACCTCCGGAAAGAATTGAAAGAGTGGAATGAAAAGAACTTAGAAGTAAGTATTGAACGGAATTGTTGAGAAAATCAACAACGAAAAGAATAGGCTTGTTGTGGACTTATAGATAACATCTCAAGATCATAAGGTGATAACCGTCCACAAACGGAAATGCTTGGATAGCTTAGAAGAACGAAGAAATGCAAAACTCCACTTCAAAAGTATATGGAGAATTAATTGCACTTCGAAAAGCAAGAAGGAAAGATACTTGAGCTCCACCAACAAAAATCCTGATGAACACTTGAAGAATGAATTAAATCATGAAGAACCACCATGAAGAACTCCGGTAACAAAAGGATGATGTGATAGAATGAAGGATGAAAAAGAAATAAGATAAAAGCCTTGCAATGATTCAGATGGAGGTTTCGACGAGATGGCCAAGTAAATTTGTACTCCGGAGAAGAAAAGATGAAAACACTTGGAACTAGAATTTATTCATCAAGAACAAACTCCGAAGAAAAGGGATTACTCACTTGGATGAAATAAGAACAAGATTTATTGTATGCTTATCCTTCATCAAATTAAATTGATGACAAGCAATGGATTTTGCATACTACTTATTCTTCTTGAAAATGATTGAGAAGTGACATATCACAAACTTGAGAAGGTCTTCATGAACCACCGGTAGGGTTGAGAAGGAAGAAAGGATTAAAATGATAATCAAGGAAAAAGAATTTTGAACGAACCACCGTAAGTATTAGGAAATGACTGATGGAAGAGAATGAATCACCGAGGAGAATTAGGAGAACCAATATGCTAGAGGGGATTTAGATGCAAAAGAATAAAGAGATCATGAGCTTTTTAAGGAACACTTGAACGAAGCACCGGAATAATTGGATAACGGTAACTGAAAAGTGAGGATGAAGAATTCTTCTGGAATGATGGCCTCCGGTGAAAAGAAATGGAAAAACAACTCCTGACATACTCCGGATGGGTAAGAAAGAATACCTGACAAACGGAATGATATGAGAGGATAACATGAATCTAGAACCACGAAACTTCGAGAGAACGGGCAAGATTTAGAGGAAAAACTCTTTTTTCGGTCTTCAAATGATGACGAGAAACACCACCAAAATTACTGAGATACTCCGGGAGAATGAAAAGCGAAGAGGTTGAGCCGACGATGAAATGATTTGAAAGAGATCTTGGAGAAGGCAAGTGACTGATCGGATCCATTCTTACATCACACTTGGAAAGAATTGAAAATAACTCCGGGGGAATTAGAAGAGTCAGGTAAGATCCTGGGAAAAGACTTGTGGGTTAGGGCCCACTAAAAAGAAAAACACGGTTGAAAAAGGATTGTTGAACAGATAGATGATGCACCGGAACAATTGAAATATTTGAATGAGGTGACCACCTCGAATTAATTGGAACACAGACGAATCTCCTGAGATGTCTTGAGCACTCCGCAAGGATAAACTGGCGAGAGGCGAACAAGCAGGGAAAACACTTGATCCCAGGAAAAGAATGAGATCAACCCGAAAAAACTTGAATAGAGTCCACCGGAAAAGAAAGAGGTGCAGAATGTCAAACGAGACGATAATTCACCGGTTGGAACAACTGAGGGAAGACTGAAGAGACTCCACACGAATGAAATTGATGCTCGAATAGAGAGTCGGACTCCGGGAAGAAAAGGGGTGGGAGGTCGGGAAATAAAGGCAACTGTAAGGGGAAATCAATGAATATCTTGAAGAGAAAACACCGGTTGAAATAATTGAGGAAAAAAAGCAAAGACTTCGCATGAGTAGGAAGGATAGTTGCTTACGGACTCCGGTTCCGAGAAGAAAAAGGGTTGGTGGGTGGGAAAAGAAGACAACTGAGGATTGAACTTGGCAAAGAAGAAGAGGATCGAGTCAATTTGACGAGAAATGCACCGGATGAAAGTAGATGAGAACCAACGATCGGCAAAACCAACTGCATGAACCTAAAGAAAAATTTGAATGGGAAGAGGAGTAATACAAAACACCTACGTCAAGATTCCTCACTAGAGCGACGAAGAGGCTAAGGAGTAAAAATAATTCCTACTCTCCGATATAACTAGACTCCAAAAACAGTTTTCTTCTAGACTCGGCAACGTCCAAACTACACGATCAATCAAGGGGGCTCCTAAGGTCGGTCGAGGCTCTGATACCAACTTGTCACGCCCAATATGCGATACTATCCTAAAGAGACTCGAAGGTCCCACCAAGGATAGAAGCGCATATTGAAACGCTTTTGCAAGGTGGATATCATTACACCAACATTACATAATAGATGGGGATACATACAAGAGGCATACAATGCCACATGAATACAACAATACAACATCCATAAGATCAACATCCGACTATGGATGAAACACAAACATAAACTCAAATGACATCCACCCTGCTAGCCCAGGCTGCCGACCTGGAACCTATCCCCTGATCGAAGAGGAAGCAGAAAAAGAACTCCAAAACATGCAAACATCGCTCTCGTGTCATGATCATCGCATAACCTGTACCTGCAACTGTTGTTGTAGTAATCTGTGAGCCACGAGGACTCAGCAATCCCATTACCATGGGTATCAAGACTAGCAAAGCTTAAAGGGAAAGGAAGGGGTAAAGTGGTGAGGTTGCAACAGCGACTAAGCATATATGGCGGCTAACCAACGCAAATAAGAGCGAGAAGAGAGCAAGCAGAACGGTCGTGAAGCTAGCAGTGATCAAGAGGTGATCCTGAACTCCTACTTACGTCAAACATAACACAGAAACCGTGTTCACTTCCTGGACTCCGCCGAAAAGAGACCATCATGGCTACACACACGGTTGATGCGTTTTAATTCGAATCTGGTGTCAAGTTATCTACAACCGGACATTAACAAATTCCCATCTGCCACATAACTGCAGTCACGGCTCTCGAAAGTTTAAACCCTGCAGGGGTGTCACAACTTAGCCCATGATAAGCTCTCGCGATCAACGAAGGATATACCTTCTCCCAGGAAGACCCGATCAGTCTCGGAATCCCGGTTTACAAGACATTTCGACAATGGTAGAACAAGACCAGCAAGACCATCCGCTGTGCCGACAAATCCCGATAGGAGCTACACATATCTTGTTCTCAGGGCACACCGGATGAGCCAGACGTCGGGTTGGCATAGACCCTGGTTGCCAAGGGGGCGCCGGACATTGCTCGGTTTGGACCAACACTTAGACAAGCATTGGCCCGGGGGGGCTAAAATAAAGATGACCCTCGAGAGAGCGACTCCCAAGGGAAAAGTAGGTGGTGGTGAGGCAAATGGAAAAACCAAGGTTGGGCCTTGCTGGAGGAGTTTTATTCAAAGCGAACTGTCAAGGGGGTCCCATAAATCACCTGACCGCGTAAGGAACGCAAAATCCGGGAACATAACACCGGTATGAAGGAAACTAGGGCGGCAAGAGTGGAACAAAACACCAGTCATAAGGCCGATCCTTCCACCCTTTACCAAGTATATAGATGCATTAATAATATAAGAGATATTGTGATATCCCAACATAACCCTGTCCACCATGGAGCAATCTTCAACTACACCTGCAACTAACAACGCTATAAGAGGGGTTGAGAAAAGTGGTAACATAGCCAAACAACGGTTTGCTAGGAAGGGAGAAAAGGTTAGAGGTTGACATGGCAATTTGGGAGGCTTGAAGAGCAAATGATAGGTAGCGCAGCAAAGCGATAGAACGAAGCAAACTAGCATAGCAATGATAGTAGTGAGATCCAGGGTGGCGGTCATCTTGCTTGAAATCCTGCTAGGCAGAAGAACGAGTCCATGAAGAAGATGAAGCCAAGAAGACGAATCACACGTAGATGAACGCATCCTCACGATCGCAATGAAACGGGAATTATTGAGAAGAAGCACACAACATGGTAAACACACCACACATAGACAAGATATGATGCACAACAAGCATGATGCATGACAAGGCTACATGGAGCTACTCATGGCAAAAGATGATGCATACAAGACCAACACATCAAAGCAAGTTTAAATAAGGCCGGAAACAACATATACCAATTCTGGTAAGTCCTCATATGCAAGTTTAGAAAATGGTCCAGAACTGAACAAACATTAAGTTGAAGTTGTTAAACAGCAAGTTAAAATGCACCAAGATGCTCTACACGAAATTCTAGTCAAGTTACATATAAATTTCATTTAATTCGGAGCTACGGCCTAGAAGATATGAGCAAAACAAGTTAAACATGGCATTGATGCAAAATGCATACAAACATCAAGCAAACACCTCAAAACAAGGATGCAGCATGATAATATGAAACTACATGCAAAATCAAGCAAGTTTCATATAGAGCACACTCAAAACGGAGCAACGGTTCAACACATACACTCCAAACATGATATAACAAGAATCTGTCCAAAACAGCAACTAGGCATACTGCAAGCATCCAAACAACATGCTACGACACCTCAATATGAAAACAAAAGGCATTGGCATGATGTACAGGTAAAGCATGACAAAACATGAACACTGAGCTATCTCCAGAAATCACTAGAACAAGCTCAAACACACATGGCAAGATTGCAAATAACAAGAGTTTACAGACTTGGCAGAAATAACATCAGGTTGACATGTTTAGAGCTATGAAACAACATGTTACAGAAACTGATCATGCCAAACAAAGGCATGGAATGAACCTACTAATTGTATATAACAAAAGTCCCTTACTGACCATGAGCCAAAAAGGCACAGAAGATATGATGGCACCCATGTAAACATGGCAAATGATATGACAGATTCATACATGGCAGGAACAACAATAAGTAGGCATGTTGGTGAGCTTGAACCACTCACCACAGAGCAATACATGGCATGACAAGGCAACCAACAGTAAGAAGACATGTTTATGAAGCTAAGCATGGCAAGAGCAAGTTCATAGGGTGCATGGATCACTAGCAAAGCTCATGGCAAAATTGAACTTAATGTTAAACAGGCTGACAGCAACATTATTTAGCAAGTTTGGAGCAAGATAACAACAAGTTACAGCAGGCTATAAATGCAACCAGGGGCATGAATGGATATAGCATGACATGTATAACAAATCATCCTTAGTGAACATCTCCAGATTATGCATAGAATGACTTGTAGAAGCAGGTTTATATAGCATCACGAAATAACAGATTCAGCCTAGCAAAACAGCAACAGCAAGTACCCTACTTAACAAGCTCGATGCACTCATTACAAGACTCACAAAAATACGTGGATGGCACCACTGTGAAGATGGCATGACATAGTTCAAAACACATGTAGACATCAACCTCATAGGATGCACACATCAAACATGGCAAAAATGACAAATCTTCAAGTTATAACAGTTTCAGCAGATTAACAGCAACATGCACTCTTGCAACGATGATTCAGGCATCAAGATGGACTCAAATGAACATGATGCAATGGAAGGAAATGAAGTACTCGTCGAGACGAACAATTTGATATATTACACGCATGAAACGGAGCAGTATGTAGCAAGTTATGATGTGATGAACATGGCATGATAATGATGCAGATCTCAGGGACTTGGGCAAAATTACCTCCGCGAAAAGTCAACGCGGGACGGGTTCGACCCGGGACGGAGGGATCCGGGCGTGGGGAGGCGTTTGGTTGAGATCCTGGTGGATCTCATCCCGATCCACCGGATCCGGCCAGCGAGCTCCGGCGTGGAGGCGGATTCCGGCGAGGGGAGGCGCGGGCGCCGGTGAGGGGCGAGGAAGACGGGAGGAAGCCGGATCCGGCGGCTACTGGCTGGATCGGGCCGGAGGCGACGCGGCCGTGTGAAGGGAAGACGCAGGACGGCGCTGGAGAGGCGGGGCGCGGGGCCGGCCGGCTGGACGACGCAGGCGGCGGGGTCAGCGGAGGGGCGCCGGGGCGGGGCCGGTCGCGGGCGGTGGCGGCGGCGATCAGGTACGGCGGCGGGGCGGCAAGGTCCGGCAGGCAGAGCGTGCCGGCGACGGCGAGGCGCGCGGCAGAGAGCGGGCGGTGCGGCGGGGGTGCGCGGTCGGGCCCGGCGCGGCCCGGCGCGGGCCGGGCGGGCCGCGGCGGTGGGAGGAGAGAGAGAAGGCCGGCGTGGTGACGTGGCGGCGGCGGATTCGTCAGGGACGGCGGCGCAGACACGTCCGGCGGCGGGGTTTTTGTCCGGCGGCGCGAGGGAAGCGGGGCTAGGGTTTGGACTGCGTGAAAAATGGAGGGGATCACAAATTTATAGGTAGAGGGAGCTAGGAGACTCCAAATGAGGAGCGGTTTTCGCCCACACGATCGCGATCGAATGACCGAGAGCATGGAGGGGGTTAGGATGGGTTTTGGGCCAGTTTGAAGGGGTGTTGGGATGCACACAAAAGAGGCCTTTACGGTTACCCGGTTAACTGTTGGAGTATCAAATGACCTCCAAATGGCACGAAACTTGACAGGCGGTCTACCGGTGGTGTACCAAGGCCGCTTGGCAAACCTCGGGCCATTCCGAGAAAGTTTAACACCCTCTCACAATAGGAGACAAAAGGGGAACATCGGAGGGCATAGGAGTGCCGGATTGCAAAACGGACAACGGGGAAAATGCTCGGATGCATGAGACGAACACGTATGCAAAATGAAATGCACATGATGACATGGCAAAATGCAACACGCAAGCAAATGACAAGGCAATGATGGCGAATAACTGGCGGACACCTGGCGCATCAAATCCGGGGCGTTACAGAAGGCCTACAAGGTTCACGACGGAGAGCTCTATAAGAAAAGCACTACCGGAGTCCTTCAAAGATGTATCTTCGAGGAGGAGGGGCAGCAGCTACTGGCTGAGATGCATGCCAGTCTCGGTGGGCACCACGCTGTAGCTCGGGCCCTTGTTAGCAAGGCCTTTCGTACATGATTCTATTGGCCGACGGCCCGAGCAGATGCACAGGACCTTGTCCAACATTGCGTCGGATGCCAACTCTTCGCCAACCAAAGCCATATGCCCCCCACCGCCCTACAAACTATCCCCATCACTTGGCCTTTTGTGTTCTGGGGACTGGATATGGTTGGACCCCTTAAAGGAGGAAGCCATAAGAAAAAATATTTGCTAGTCATGGTGGACAAATTCACCAAGTGGATAGAGGCTAAACCAGTTAAAACGGTCGAGTCCGGGCCAGTAATAGACTTTATATCCGGCGTTGTACACCGTTACGGTGTTCTGCATAGCATCATCACTGATAACGGCTCCAACTTCACCTCCGAAGGAGTGAAAACCTGGTGCGCTAATCTGGGCATCAAGCTCGATTACGCCTCTATATATCATCCACAAACAAACGGTCAAGTCAAAAGAGCCAATGGTCTTATTATGAGCGGCATTAAGCCTAGACTAGTGCGGTCTTTGAAAGTGTCAGTCAAGCACTGGGTTGAGGAGCTCGACTCCGTACTCTGGGGTCTGCGGACCACGCCCAATCGCATTACCAGATTCACACCTTTCTTCATGGTGTACGGTGCAGAAGTAGTACGTACTACCCTGCGACATTATTCGTGACTCACCTCGAGTGTGCATGTACGAAGAGAGAGAGGCCGAGCTCGATCGGCAGGACAACTTATATGCCCTGGAGGAGGAGTGCGATGTTGCAAAAGCCCGTTCCGCATTTTATCAACAACAGGCTCGCAGGTATCAAAGTAGAGAGGTGTAGGCCAAAACTTACAACGTCGGCGAAATCGTTATGCGCCTGCCGGAGAAGAAAAAGGACAAACTCAAGCCCAAGTCGGAGGGTCCCTTCATCATCGACGAAGTTCTCACCGGAGGGGCGTACCGCCCATGTGATGCGTCAGACAATCAATTAGAGCCGAACCCCTGGAACGCGGCCAGACTCTGAAGATTCTATGCCTAGCACGGAAATCTTTCTTCGTCCCCTTCCCCCTATTGTTTCCATTATTTTTTCTCTCTCTTTTCGTTTTTATTTTTAGCTTTAAAAGATTTTGTGCGGTTAGACCGTACACCCCCGACGCATACGCCTTGAAGTATGTACGTCTATTATACCTGGGGGCTTCTTGGACATAATCTTACTATTGTTATTTTCGGAGCATCAAGCTCCTCGCATATGCATTTTCTCCCATATGTACCTTTTCTTCGCCATTATATGCATCGATATGACTTAAGTTTTGGCCAAGCTGGGTTCCCTAGCTCCTGTGCTTATTCCCTACGTTCCCATTAGTTTGGCTAGGGCATAAAGGGAGCACCTCTGCGATTGTTACTGCCGGGTCATCCGGATGTGTACCTTAGACTCGGTGAAGCCAAAAGCTAGCGTTCTTAAGGGAATATTCGGTCGGTAAACTGAAGATGTTTGTGCATTGGTCCCATCATGAACCCCCAGAAGTTGTACACATTGTGATTTCTTCATCACAGTTCGGACATGCACATCGATGCATGCACACCCAGGGAAAGGAACCCTTAACGGAACTATTCTCTCTGGAAGATGTTTCTTACACTCCTAATGTAATATAACATAACTAGCCGGATAATTGTCTGTTCAAGCAACTATGACCCCTACGCCTGGTTTCCATGCATACCCGGTCTACTCGGTTGTTCTGGTATTCTAAAACACTCCGCACCTTCGGGTCGAGAGGTTGAAGCAAAAAGGTCCGCCATGACAATCGTTTTTCAGCTAGAGCTACATATGCAAAGGAAAGTACATAGTCACTTGGACTCAAAAACTTCCTCCTCTATGCCGTCCAACAGGCTATGTAACTTACAATCCTGCTGGGAATACTTGGCGGCTACTTCTACTTGGTTATATACTAAACTAACGGGAATTTCTTCCCCATTTGACCCTAGCGGTCCAACCCGGGCCATGTGATTCGGATCCAGCTTGGTATATCGTGTTTTTATCATGGCCCAGGCCTCTCGCGCACCCTCTCGGCAAGCCGATATCTTCCATAGTCAGATACGCCGCCGCGCTCCCTTGAACAGCTCTACAAGCTTCTCCATACTCCCTGGAGGGGAGTCGGATGGCCATAAGGCCTTGGCTAGACTCCGCATTGCCTGCCGAGCGTGCTCGTGCAACTGCGACAGCCCTTGCAGGAGATCAATTGATGATCCGGACACCTCCTCTTCGGGACGGCCCGTCAACATACCTGCAATCACAGCTATATCAGCTACTTTTGCCTCGAAACCGTTATAAGGTCAATTTGGCCATGTACTGAATATGCCGCCTCGCAACCTTTTATTATCCTTCACGGAGTCGGCTAGCTGGGCTCATACATCTTTCAGTTCTTCGCCCAGTGTGGTGTTTGAATCTTGGAGTTTGTTTTTCTCCTCTCTGACTTGGACCAGGATACGCTCGCCTGCGGCGTGTAGTCTTTTTGCCTCTTTTTCTCCCGCTTGAGCGGTTTTCAACTTCTCTTCCAGCTGACCTAATGATCCTATTATGAGATAAGCAACAGTATTAGCACAACTACTGTATAATTGTTATTCCTCGATGGAGGGGAACCTTACCAGAAGATGCCTTCTTGGAATCTTTCAGTTCGGCGATAGAAGCATTTAGCTGTGTCCGACACGGCTCCAGCTCTTGAGCTAGCAGGTTGTTCCTCTCCGTCAGAACCTGGTTATACATCGATCCTTAAATAACTTGTGCCAACTGCTTTCAGTCTCGGGGGCTACTAGCACGTGCTTATCCTTTTCGGACAAAATAAATCTTACCCGCACATCCGTTAAATGATGCTTTGTGGCTCTGCTAAGCTCATCTCAAGCAGCTCGGATGTATGCGTCAGCCAAGCTGAAGGCATCAAACACCTCTTTCAAACAGTAGGGGTCTCGTAAAATGGCCCTCCAGCGCCGATGATTCATGGCGCTCTCCACTTTCGAGTTGGTGACGGACATATTTTCCGAGCCCTCGGCCGAAGGATAGTCCGGCGTCACTCCCATATCGCCTGTCACCCCCTCGGCTGGGGCTGGATCCTGGCTGCTAGGAGTATTACTGCCCAGACCCCCGGACACAGTCCGGCGGACTCCTTTCCTGATATGGGATGAACATGAAAGTCACAGTTGGGTGCGACTATTAAAAAACATATTTGCAAACCCATACCTCTTTAACAAGGGACCGACCGGGTCTTCGCCTGCCTTCCTCTTCAAAGGCTTGCCCCGGTGCGGGAGCCGCTCTCTTTGGAGTCACTCCTGGAGTAGCACAGTTTGTTGAATGCTTCCCCTTCGAAGCACGAGACAGTGCGGTGGGTGAGGCAGAACGAGGGAATCCTTTCGAGGAAGATGTCTCCTGACTACTTACATGTGAAGCGGGGAGAAGACTAGGGTAATCGACAATGATGGGCACCTCGATGCCGTCGTAGCTCGCTTGGTAAAACACACCATTCTCCAGCACCACAAATATATCCGGATCCTCTTCGAATCCGAGGTCAAGGTCCCAATTGTGGCCCTCGGGCTGCAGGGCGGGGCTGTGAAGCCCCTCGGAAGTCTTTCGCTAGTGCTGTTATAAACAGACGGGTTAATAAAGCTCAGGGAGAGGAATGAGTGGAGCAAAAGGTTGGGAGCTCACCTAGCTAGGAGGATTGTACATGGAATATCCTTCTCTGTGCGTGATGCGCAGGAACTCCTCTTCCTCACCCTTGAATAGTTCGGCCAATATTTTGGCTAGGGCAGCAGGGGTGTCTGGACCTTTCCTGCCGCAGCAGGAGGCGTCATCTTCCCCATTGTAATTCCACATGGGAAGTCCTCTGGAGTGGCCGAACTCCCCGTACTATGGAGGTCGCCATCACTTCGACCATAGTATACCCGGACTGGGCAAGCGTCTTTATCTTCCTCAGGAGGTGGCGAACTTCCGCACTATCTTCCTCCTCAGGGCTTCGAGGGCGCCAGTTGTGGTGCTTCTTCAAAGGAACACTCGCAAACTCAGGGAGACCTCTCCGGACTGGATCTGGAAGTATGACATCATCTATGTAGAACAACTCGGAGGTCCACTCTTCGGAAGCTTTCTCCGGTGTGCCGGATAGGTATCCGGTCTCAGCAATACGCCATACTTCGGCCCCGCCCACTTCGAATATCGATCCCTCGTGGTTGCACGGGACAAGGCAAAACAACTTTCTCCACAAATCAAAATGGGCCTCACAACCCAGGAATATGTCGCATAAAGCGACATAACCTACAATGTGCAGGATGGAGGCTGGGGTAAAATTGTGCTGTTGGAGGCCATAATACTCCAGAAGCCCTCGGAGGAATGGGTGAATGGGAAATCCCACGCCCCCAGCAGATAGCGGACGAAGCACACTCGTTCCCTCGTGGATGGATTAGGAAAAATCCTCCGCCTGGGTCTTGCCGTTGAAGGAAGCCAACCCTGCCAGAACAGGGACCAGATCTGCAGGAGGGAGAAACCCCTGCGTTTGTAGCTTCTCCAGCTGGCCATGAGATACAAAACACCTCTCCCACTCGCCTTTCTCTGGGCCGGAACGGGAGGAGGAGCGGGGGATGCTAGCCATGTTGGAATGGCCTTTCCTAGCAATCTCTGTGGATTTTCTCTGTGTGGTGCCGAATGGGTCTGAGATCCAATCCCTTTAAGTAGACGCTCTTCCTTGCATGGCCGGGGTGTTATTTGCAAAAAATACCCTGACCGTCCGCATTCTCCCGACGCATGGAAGCTGAAGACATAGATGCACAGAAGCCGAGGGGTGTGGCATTGAATTATAAGCCGAATACATTAATTGGAAGTCGTCAGAGAAGGAACCCGCCTTGCAATGCCGAAGACAATCTGCATGCCGAACACCTCGTCATTGAAGCCTGGTTCAGGGGCTACTGAGGGAGTCCTGGACTAAGGGGTCCTCAGGCATCCGGCCTATTAGCCATGGGCCGGATTGATGGGCTGTGAAGACATGAAGACCGAAGACTGCACCCGTGTCCGGATGGGACTCTCCTTGGCATGGAAGGCAAGCTTGGTGACCGGATATGTAGATTACTTTCTTTGTAACCGACCTTGTGTAACCCTAGATCCTCCCGGTGTCTATATAAACCATAGGACTTAGTCCGGAAAGGAAGATACTCATTACCATAGTCATACAGGCTAGACTTCTAGGGTTTAGCCATTACGATCTCATGGTAGATCAACTCTTGTAATACTCATATTCATCAAGTTAAATCAAGCAGGAAGTAGGGTATTACCTCAATAGAGAGGGCCTGAACCTGGGTAAACATCGTGTCCCCTGTCTCCTATTACCATCGACCTTAGACGCACAGTTCGGGACCCTCTGCCCGAGATCCGCCGGTTTTGACACCGACATTGGTGCTTTCATTGAGAGTTCCACTGTGCCGTCGACGACAGGATTGATGACTCGCCTCATCCTTAAAGACAATATCACTGTCGAAGGAGAGCTAGACCCAGGCCAAACCCTCCGGTTGGGTGGCTTTACCATGACCGCCCGTTCGGCCGCCAAGCCGATGATGACCTCTCGGGCCATGGAAAATCCCCTTCGTATCGACCCCAAACACTCCAAGCAGATGGATCCGGTGGAGTTTTCATGTTTAAACAAGCTCCTTGATCGCATCGCCACCCTGGGAATCACCACAGATTACGATCGGATCGGGCTGAAACCCGACCAAAGAGAAATCAAATCTCCACCGACCACCCACCAGATAGCGGTAGTCGAGGAGCAAGACGGTGACTCTTGCCTTATACTAAAGACGGACTATGTCTGAGTCACCAACCCCACAGAGTCGGACACCCACCAGCAAAAGGAGGTGACCGGCCTTCCGAACATAGAATCGGACGGCGGGTAAAGGTAACCAGAAAATACTCCGGAGCCGGACTGTTGAGTCTGGAAACCCTTTATACTCGAGATCATTGACCGGGTCAGGGTCCGAATCCAATTCCACCCACCCACCCAGACATAAGTGCTCTCATGAGCATAAAACAACAGTCTCAGGAAACGGTCCACCACTTCTAGGCCGGATTCCTCCTTGTCAAGGACAAGGTTAAAGATTTCCACGTCTCTTGGTTTACTGTAGGGAACAAAGCAGCATATTACATACACTGATCGTCAAAATTGGCCACTAGTGCAAATAAACACGGCAGCAAAACAAGTCCATAACTGAAACAACTTCAGAAGAGCTCAAGAAATGTTATCCTAGGTATCCACCATGCTGGCAATAAGCTTAGTAAGCTTATTAGCTTTGTCCTATTTGGCGCTAAAATCCTCCAATGCTTGCTGTTGAACCAAAAAGAATGCTCCAGGGACTTCCTCAGTCCTTCCGCTTCTTGTCGCAGCATAGCTGATCGATGTCTTTCAGCTTGTAGTTGAGACTCAAGAAACTGAACTAATTCAGACAGTGAGTTTGAATAGCTTGTGCAAGCGGTAGTGGCCAGTAACTCGAACAATAAACCAAGACATGACTTTGGGGTTGTATCATTGTCTTCAAGATTGTTTTGCTTAGCTGTTTTATTAGCTTTGTTAGAGACCAACAAGGATGTCTCACTATCCTGAACCTTATCTGCATTACTTCCTTTACCATTGCTTAATAAGGCACTCTTCCCCAATATTCTGTCAGCATTCTAAAATAAGAAACAAGCAGACACATAACAGGTTTAGCATGTATATGAAACTCATTTCGGTGAACCAGTTCATTAGTAAGGTGGACAAGATTAAACTACCAAGTCTTCCATTGCCAAGTAGTACATTATAAAAGCATCAAACAAACATATATCTATGTCCTATGGTCACTGCATTGTCTTGCCAAATCAAAAAAGAGACACGGTTCAAATCATATCAGTTCAAGAGAAAGCAGCACTGAAAGAATACAAAGCATGGGAAACTACATGGCACAACAAGATTTCAGATGGGTACCACGGGTCTACATGTACAACAACACTATTGGCTCTGTTGTGATGCTAGTAATGTGCATGATATGAGAAGTCAACTGTACACAATTAAAATTGAAATCAACAGAGTTATTTATAAGAGAAAACCTGTTAAAGAAACATGCGTAAACATACCTGTTGTGCCATTGGAGTTTCAACTGGATCATTCAATTTAAAAATAAGTTTGTATGAGTAAATATAGTGATACAAGAGCAAAGCAGTATGCACGATAGCAATGGAATCTTAAATGAGAACATTTGTTCTTCAGGTTTAAGCCCTTGTTCTACATGAACAGAGTACAGTAAGACGCAAGTATATAATACTTAAAAAATGAGCTCATAGACCTTACCACATTCTTGGTTCGGGACCAGTACAGAACAAGGCGTTCCCAGTCATCATCCAGTAAATGTGTCTCAGGAGAACGTAAGGGAATTTGATGGGTTTCTTTGCCAGTGAAGTACATTTTCTTTAGGTAATTACAATACTACCACCAAGCATTCTTGAAGATAGCAGAGGTATTAGCACATGTTACCTCATCCTAAGTTTCCAAACCGGTGCTTCTCTATAGAGAAAAATGGGAAAAAAATGCTGTATTATAGCCATGTCGGAGTAATGGGCCACGGGTAGGCCGACCCGGGACCCAGGATCTTTCAAGACATCGGGGCAGGCCACGCCCCTCCAGCTGAATCCCAGCGGGCGACCTCCAGAGAGGCCGAGTCCCAGCTGGCGACCTTTAGAGAGGACGAGTCCCAGCTGGCGATCTCCCGAGAAGCCGAGTCCCAGACGACGACTTTAAAGGAAGCCGACTCCCGGCTTGCGACCTCCAGGAGTGCCGACTATGGGAGTCGGCCCATGACATTTCACGAAGACCGATGCGGGGCACGGCCCCGACGTGGCCGTCCCTTCCTGCCTATGAGGGGCTGGCATGGCTACAGTGAGCCGTATCGCTGGGAGATCTCCGGCGAGGCGCGACACTGTTGCCATGCCTGCCCTGACCTCAGCCATAGTGCGTGATGCACTGTGCCCACGCTGCCGGCCTGTACGGCCCGGAGATCGCAGGGCCACATGTCAGTGGATGAATCAAAGACGGCGGGAGCGCCAGAAGACGGCCCTGTGGGAGTCGGCCTCCTCAGAGTCGGCCGCCTCCCCGCCAGGGCCCCACAAGCCATAAACTAGATTGGATGGGGAGTGGCGACAGTGATCGCCTGACAGACGGCGACACTGTTGCCACGACCCCATGACCAAGCCTGCGTCACCAGGAGCGCCGCACAGTGCCCCGCCTATCCGCGGGACCCACCAGTCGGCGGGCCCCAGAAGCCGGCGGGAAGGACGGCGGCATGAGAGACAGACGGCTGGGGTCCATGCCTAGTCAAATTACCATTGTACCCCTGGGGGGTAGGCCTATATAAACCCCCCGGGGCACCCATGCAAACGGTTCGGCCCTTGATAGAGTTAGACACATAGACCAGGGAGGAGAGAACTAGCTTGGCTCCCTCCTGCCTCCCGATACAGCTCTAGGAGCACCATTGTAGCCACTTTGCCATAGTGACCATGCGGAGACCCCGCAGAGCAGCAGTAGGGGTGTTATCTCCCCGGAGAGCCCCGAAGCTGGGTAAGATTCACCGGTGTGCATGTCTACGCCTCATCCCGTTTCCAGGCACCGGCGACGTTCTACTCGCCCCCACCATGATAAGCCATCCTTTGGCATATGTCGCACCCAACCCCCGAAATTTGGCGCCCACCATGGGGCGAGGTGCACCGTCGTCCGGAGATCTGTTCTGGACGGGAACCCTTTTCCTCCCTGGCGAGCGCAGCCAGCCAGGCTCGCCAGATGGAGTCTGCATCGACACGCTGCGCGGCGCTGAAGCCGCCTGCGCCGCGAGCGGCCTCGCCGAACTTATCGGCGAGGTGCGCCTCTCCGACGAGCCTGCATCCGGCGCAGGCACGGGTGGCCCCGAGAACCTTCTCGCGGGCCTCCTCGACCAACTCCACGTCGCCGGCGAGCCTGCCGTAGACTTGGAGTCCGTAGGCTCCTCCGACCCGATGCTGGTCGACTCCGACGCCGTGTCGCTTGACATCTTCCCCACCAACGTGGTGGTCTACGACGAGCCGCTTCCGTACGAGGAGAGTGGCGGAAGCGACGTCACGGAGGTGCTCGTCATCAGCCACGGCGAGCACTCCGGCGAAGAAGCCCAGGACCCGCTAGCCGCGGCCCTGCAAGACCTGACCGCGCCCATTCCAGAGGACGCGGACGCCGAGACGCTGGAGGCGCGCCGCCTTCAGATCATCGAAGGCGCCAAGAAGCTGGCAAGCATGAGGCGCTTGTCAGAGGCATACCAGCGCGAGATGGATCGCGCCGTAGGCGGCTCGCCGGCTCCGACTGGGCCGAGCCGTCTGCGTGCGGTCCGACAGCGCGGCGCAGCCATCGCCGACTTACTCGGGGCGAAACGCCCCGTGTACGCCACCCCAGCGGAGAATATCCGCGCCGCCCAAGCGGCGACTGACGAGCTGAAGAACTTCGAGGGCGAAGAGCGCCGTGTGATGACGGAGCGAGTCCAGCAGCTCCTTGACGCGGTTGCTGCGCAAAACGCGGCCGGCGGCCGCGAAGATGCGCTGCAGCAGCCGAACGACGACTTACCTCCCCGCCGAGATCAAGGCGCGACCTCCCGGACGCCGACTGGCGGAGTCCGCGGAAGGAAAGAGAAGGAGCCGGCTGCTAGTCACAGTGGGACTCACATCACCATCGAGCGCGACCAAGACGGCCGCCCAAGAGCAGTAGAGCGGCGGGACGATTATCTGCCTCCCCCGCCCAGAAGAGAACGGCGAGTTTCCCCGCCGCCTGTTGAGCATCCGACTCTCGGAGGTCGCCTTGGCCGCCGAGAGGGAGTCGGAGAGAATGACGCCCGCCATCGGATCGACCGACTCCACCGATCCCTGGCGCTGGAAGAAGAAGATGAGCTGGGTCCGCCTTGCTTCGGGCCCCGCATCAGAGACGAGCCCTTCCCCAAAGGGTTCACGCTCCCCCGAGACACACCCAAGTACACCGGCTCCGTGAAGCCGGAAGACTGGCTGATAGACTACTCCACAGCCGTCAGCATAGCAAACGGCAACAAGCGAGTTGCCGTGAAGTACGTTCCTCTCATGCTCCAGGGCACGGCCCGGACATGGCTGAACAGCCTGAAGCCCCGCAGCATCAACAGCTGGGTCGACTTCACCGAAGCCTTCATCCGCAACTTCACCAGCACGTACAAGCGACCTCCCAAGCCGCGCCAACTCTCCTTGTGCGTGCAAGGCCCTGAAGAATCAACACGCGACTACCTCACGCGCTGGGGCGAGCTTCGAAACTCCTGCGAGGGCGTGCACGAGGTGCAGGCTATCGAGTACTTCACCGCCGGATGCCGAGAGGGCACCCTCCTCAAGCACAAACTCCTCTGCGACGAGCCAAAACCCTCGACGAACTGCTAGTCATAGCAGATAAGTACGCCACGGCCGACTCTTCTATGAAGACGGAGATTCAAGTCAACGCGGCTGGCAAAGTGACTCCCCAGGCTCCCAGAACTCCGGCTGGAGACACCAGTCGGCGACAGCAACAGAACGACAACAAGCGCAAGGCCCCACCGCCGACTTCCAACAGTCGGCAGGTCGCAGCAGTTGAAGATCAGCAGCCGGAGGGGCAGCCTCCGGCCAAGCGGCAGAAGGGCGGCAAGTCCAATTGGTTGCCGGCCTTTTCCTATGAGCAGACTCTGGATGGTCCCTGCAAGTTCCACAGCGGCGCGAAGCCGTCTAACCACACCACCAGAAAGTGTCACTGGCTCACCAGGATCGCCAAGGGAGACGACCTCACTCCTCCGCCGCCTGCTGGGCTGCCGCCTCCCCCGCCGCCCCAGCAGCCAGCGGCGCGGCCAGTCAGCGCAGTACAAGACGAGTTCCCAGAAGAGCACGGAGCCAACATGGTGTTCACCAGTGTGGCAGATGACCGGCGCAGCAGGCGCCAACAGCAGCAAGAAGTAAACGCGGTAGCAACAGATGCTCCAGAGTTCATGCATTGGTCCGAGAGGCCTATCAGTTGGAGTCGGGCGGATCACCCAGAGGTGATGCCGAGTCCAGACTCCTTTGCCCTGGTCTTAGGTGCGACCTTGGCTACTGATAGGCGGGCCGCCCGTTTTTCGCGGGTCCTGATAGATGGAGGCAGCAGCATAAACATCCTATACAAAGACACCATGGAGAAGCTAGGAATCAGGTAAAGGCAGCTGCAGAGCAGCCGCACCGTGTTCCCTGGAATTGTACCCAGCCTCTCCTGTTCACCGATAGGCTAGATCCTGATAGACGTACTCTTCGGAGACAAAGACCACTTCCGCCGAGAGCCGGTCTGGTTCGAGGTGGTGGACTTGGAGAGCCCGTACCACGCTCTGCTTGGCCGGCCTGCCTTGGCCAAGTTCATGGCGATTCCCCACTACGCCTACCTCAAAATGAAGATGCCGAGTTCCAAGGGGATTCTGACCATTGCCGGCGACTATAAGAAATCGTCCGCTTGCGCGGCCGAGAGCAGTCGGCTGGCCGAGTCCTTGGTGATCGCAGCCGAGAAGCGGCTCCTTGACCGACTCGTGGCGATGGCCGGAAAGCAGCCAGAGATGTCGCCCGACCCCAAGGAGTCGGAGGTAGAAGGATAATTCAAGCCAGCCAAAGAGACCAAGAAGATACCCTTGGACCCGGAGCACCCAGAGAGATACGATGTCATAGGCACAGGCCTTGACAGCAAATAGGAAGGCGAGCTCGTCGATTTCCTCTGTGAGAATCGGGACATCTTTGCATGGTCCCCCAAGGACATGTCGGGTGTACCGACGGAATTCGCCGGGCACAAGCTACACGTCAGGCCAGATATGAAGCCCGTCAGGCAGCCCTTGCGCCGCCTGTCAGAAGAGAAAAGAAGAGTTGTTGGAGAAGAGATAGCCCGGCTCTTGGCGGCCGGTTTCATCATGGAAGTGTTTTTTCCAGAGTGGCTGGCAAACCCGGTTTTGGTGCTGAAGAAAAACAAGCAGTGGCGGATGTGCATCGACTACACAAGCCTCAACAAAGCCTGCCCGAAGGACCCGTTTGCTCTGCCAAGGATTGATCAGGTGATAGACTCCACAGCCGGATGCGAGCTGCTGAGTTTCCTAGATGCATACTCAGGATATCACCAGATCAAGCTGAATCCAGCGGACAGACTGAAGACCGCATTCATCACACCATTTGGAGCCTTCTGCTACCTGACAATGACGTTCGGCTTGAGGAACGCCGGCGCCACCTTTCAGCGTTGCATGCAGAAGTGCCTCCTCAAGCAACTCGGCAGGAACGCCCACGTCTATGTGGATGATGTGGTGGTGAAGACGGAAAAGCGTGGGACGCTGCTGGAAGACCTCAAAGAGACCTTTGAAAATCTGCGCCGATTCCGGATCAAGCTCAACCCCGAGAAGTGCGTTTTCGGAGTACCAGCCGGCCAGCTCCTTGGCTTCCTGGTCTCCGAACGCGGCATAGAGTGCAACCCCGTGAAGATCAAGGCCATTGAGAGAATGGAGGTACCCAGCCGACTGTTGGATGTGCAGAAGTTCACCGGCTGCCTGGCGTCCATCAGCCGATTTATCAGTCGGCTGGGCGAGAAAGCTCTGCCCTTGTATCAATTGATGAAGAAGACCACCTTTTTTGAGTGGAACCACAAGGCGGATGAGGCATTTCTCCAGCTGAAGAAGATGTTGAATACTCCCCCCGTGTTGGCGGCTCCGACTCCCAAAGAGCCCATGCTCTTGTACATCGCCGCCACCAGCCGAGTAGTCAGCACAGTCATTGTAGTCGAGCGCAAGGAGGAAGGCAAGGCGCTCCCTGTCCAGAGACCGGTATATTACCTGAGCGAGGTACTGTCGACCTCCAAGCAAAACTACCCTCACTATCAGAAGATGTGTTACGGCGTGCATTTTGCCGCCAAGAAGCTGAAGCCCTACTTTCAAGAGCACGCAATCACTGTGGTTTGCACCGCTCCACTCGCCGAGATCATTGGAAGCCGAGATGCCTCCGGCCGAGTGGCCAAATGGGCTATAGATCTAGCTCCTTATACCATCTACTACCAACCCCGCACCGCCATCAAGTCGCAGGCGCTGGCTGACTTCCTCGTCGACTGGGTCGAGACCCAGTACCTACCGCCAGCGCCTGACTCCACTCATTGGCGGATGCATTTCGACGGCTCCAAGATGCGCACCGGCCTTGGAGCCGACGTCGTCCTCACCTCCCCTAAGGGCGACAAGCTCAAATACGTGCTGCAAATCCACATCGCCGCCTCCAACAACGTCGCCGAATATGAGGCGCTCATTCATGGGCTCCAGCTTGCCAAAGTACTCGGCATTCGCCGGATCCTGTATTATGGCGACTCCGACTTGGTGGTTCAACAATCATCCGGCGACTGGGACACCAAAGACGCAAACATGGCGAGCTACCGCTTCCTGGTGCAGCAACTCAGCGGATACTTCGAGGGGTGCAAATTCCTTCACGTGCCAAGAAATGACAATGATCAAGCAGATGCCTTGGCACGAGTCGGCTCCACTCGCCAAGCGATACCTTCCGGCATCGCCCTTCAGCGCCTCCTCAAGCCGTCTATCAAGCCCTCACCAGTGTCAGACTCCATCTTCGTGCCGGCTCCGCCAGAAATAGTCGGATCCGACTCCAAAGCCCCAGCAGGCGACCTCAAGAAAACCACAGTTGAAACCGGCCCGGGGACTTCAGAGCCCAGCCCGGGGACTGTGCCAACCGGCCCGGGGACTTCAGAGCCCGGCCCGGGGACTTCAGAGCCCGACCCGGGGACTGTGCCAACCGGCCCGGGGAGCTGCCCCAGTCGGCCCAGAGACTCCGTTAATTCAGCTAACGGCCGCAGACTCCAACCCGCCGCCTCCCAGCCCAGCCACCCTTGTCCAAGTCACTGCGATAGCAGTTGAAGAGATAGCAGCACCTTCATGGGCATAGCTCATCCTCAAGTTTCTAGTAAGCAAAGAATTGCCAACAGATGAGATCTTGGCTCGGCAAGTGCAGCGCCGAGCAGCAGCATACACCATAGTTAACAGAGAGCTAGTCAGGCGCAGTGTCACTGGTGTCTACTAGCGCTGCGTAGAATCAGAGCAAGGCCAAGCGATTCTCAGAGACATCCATCAGGGAGAGTGCGGCCACCATGTGGCTTCAAGGGCACTCGTGGCCAAAGCCTTTCGGCACGGTTTCTTTTGGCCGACTGCCCTGGAAGAAGCTAAAGAGCTAGTCCAAAAATGCAAGGGGTGCCAGATGTTCCGCTCCAAGCCCCTTCAGCCGGCTTCCGCGCTGAAGACAATCCCCATTGCCTGGCCCTTCGCAGTTTGGGGCCTGAACATGGTAGGACCATTCAAGACGGCCCGAGGCGGCCTAACTCATCTGCTTGTCGCAGTGGACAAGTTCACCAAGTGGGTGGAAGCAAAGCCCATCAAGAAGTTGAACGGGCTGACAGCAGTAACCTTCATTGCCGACAGCACGGTGCGGTACGGCATACCGCACAGCATCATCACCGACAACGGCACAAACTTTGCCAAGGGCGCCTTGGCTCGTTTCTGCGCGACGCAGGGCATCCGACTGGACTTAGCGTCCATTGCCCATCCGCAGTCAAACGGCCAGGTGGAACGAGCCAATGGCCTCATCCTGTCCGGCATCAAGCCTCGACTGGTCGAACCACTCGAGTGTTCGGCCGGCTGTTGGGTCGAGGAGCTGCCAGCCGTCCTCTGGAGTCTGCGCACGACCCCAAACAAGTCAACCGGCTTCACGCCTTTCTTCCTCGTCTACGGTGCCGAAGCCTTCATCCCGACGGATATAGAGTTCGACTCTCCGCGAGTCTCCATGTACACCGAAGAGGAAGCCGAAGAAGCACGCCAAGACGGCGTCGATCTGCTAGAAGAGGGCCGACTGTTGGCACTCAGCCGGTCCAGCATCTACCAGCAGAGTCTGCGCCGATACTACAACCGCAAGGTCAAGCCAAGATCGTTCCAAGAGGGCGACCTTGTGCTCCGGCTGATTCAGAGAACAGCCGGCCAGCACAAGTTGTCGGCGCCTTGGGAAGGTCCCTTCATCATCAGCAAGGTGCTAGGGAACGACGCCTACTATCTGATTGACGCTCAGAAGCCTCGAGCGCGCAAGAGGGACGACTCCGGCAAAGAAACAGATCGCCCGTGGAACGTGAATCTTCTTCGAAGATTTTACAGTTGATGCAGTATGTATCGCACTACCCTCTCTGTATTAAAGTACTAAGACCTTAGGCCCCCCTGGACGAGCTCGGGGACTGCCTTTTTGATTATCTGTATGATAAGAATTACGCTTCCGAATATGCTACTCTTTTTTATCATACTGTCTGGCACCGGGTCCGACTAGTCGGCCCGGGGACTTGCTGTCTTGCGCTATGAAATGCTTCCTGCAGTCAGACAAGTAATGTGTTGCGCTCAAGCCGTCTCCTGTCGAAAGCCGCAGCTCGCAGAGCGACTGTCGGTAGGCAGGGAACAAGCATGAAAAATGGCTAAGGACCTAAAAGCTTACGCATAGCCCAAGCCGGCTACCAGCCTCCCCCCACCGAGCCGACTCATGAGCAGTTGGCTCGCCGTCTCGACTTTTATCAAGGACAGCCGACTCTCGAATAGTTGGCCTGTCGCTTTCTAGCCGATTTGCTAGAGGAACTCTAAACGGCTAAGTACTTGCCTTCCTGAAGTTGCCAAGCACTTAACCTAGCGACAGTCCGCAGAGCGGCTGTCCAGCCGGCAAGGCGGCAACTAAAGGAAGGCGGCAAAGGAAAAAGTCCAAAGAGCAATAAGCAAGGAAAGGCGGAAATTAGATAAATATTTACATAGGCCCTCGGCCGAATCTCCAAATAAAAATTCAGGATACACCCCGCGGGTGAATTGTTCGAATTTAACATGTCTTTCAAAAAGATTACTAAAGACAGGTAAACAGAAGCAGCCTAGGAGGCAGCCTCTGGGGCCGGAGGATCGGAGGTGACGGCGGTGTCGGATGCCGGGGCAGTCGGCTGGGCGGTGCCAGCCTGGTCGCCTTGTCCCCGCGCGGCTCGTTGCTGGAGGCGCGATCGGGCTGAGGCTGGCCGCCTGTTTCGTCTTCTGGCGCCTCCTCCTCGCCTCCGTCCTCCGACTCGTCCTCCTCCTCGGTGCTGGAGTCGATCACCTCCGCCGAGTCTTCCTCGTACTCCGGGTTCATCCCGAACCAGTCCGGCGGTGCTTCCTCGCCGCCTTCAGTCCGCTCGGGCACGAAGACGCTGGTGTCCGTGTACTCGGCGATGGCCGCCGCACGCTCGACAAGGGCGCCTTCTACGGCCTCCAGCTCGGCCTGGGCTTCTGACCGAAACGCGGCCAGGCGGTCCAGGTCCAGCCCCAGATACCACGCCTTGACGAACTCCAAGGCCCGGCGTGCTCCGGCCCGGGCCGAGGAGCCCTTCAAAGCCTCAAGGCGGCCGGCGACGACTTCCAGCCAGTCGGCGGTCCGACTGGCGGTACGCAGAGCTGGCACGTCTGGCCACAGGGCGGCAACCACCTGGGCACTGGCACGCTGAAGACGGTGCAGCAGCCGGTGGGCCGGGCGAAGACGAGCCCCGATGCTCAGGAGCTGCTCGTCGATGGTTCGGGGGGCGTTGGCGGCAATCACCTCACCCTTCACCCTTCGCGCCTCCCGAGCCGCCTCGATGGCCAGAGGGACGGCTTGTGAATGATCGGGAAAGAAGTCTGCCAAGGCAGAAAAGAAGATAGTCATAAAATCAGAAATCGGACTGACACAAAGTCGGAAGACCAAAGAAGCCAAAAAGACTTACCATCGACGATGTCCTCGAGCTCGTGGTAGAAGGAGGTCAGCATCGCCTCCCGATCAGTCCAGGCGGAGCGTTCGACCTCGAACTCGGCCATGAGGGCGGCCTCCCGCAACTTAGCGTCGTCCTGCGCCTTCCGGAGCAAGTCCTTCTGCTCGGCCAGCTGCGTCGCCAGCAGATCGCGCTCTTTGGCGAGCCTGTCGCACTCCTCTTCCTTGGCACGACGACCAGTGTTGGCCTCGCCCAGCTGCTCCCGAAGGGCGGCGTTGGCGCCTGAAGAATGAAGAAGAAGACAAGAAAAGTCATCAGAAATCAGATCGCCGGGGAGATCCGGCCCGACTGCTCAGCAGTCGGAACGAATCTCGGGGACTACAGCCCGCGGGCGCGCCAGCGCGCCCCCGCGGAGAAGAAAGAAATTAGATCGCCGGGGAGATCCGGCCCGACTGCTCAGCAGTCGGCCCGAATCTCGGGGACTACAGCCCGCGGGTGCGCCAGCGCGCCCCCGCGAAGAAGGAAGAAAAGAGCTCACCTCGGCTTTCCGTCAAGTCGGCGGTCTGCATGTTCAGCTCCTCGACATTGCGGTTGAAGGCAGTGGCGCGGAGGTTATGATATTCCTACAAAAAGACGGCAGAGGCAAAAGTTAGTACTTGGAGCTCGCCAGAGGGAGTTCCGAACCGCCTGCTCAGCAGCCGGCCCGGAACTCGGGCACTACACCCAGTGGGTGCGCTGGCGCCCCCACAGAGAAAGACAGGAATTAAAAAAGAGAAAGGAAACATACCAGGACGGATGTCTGCACGGCCAGATGTGCTCTGGTGCAGACCTGGAGGGCGTCGCTCTCCGCGCGCAGTTTTGCCTGGACGTCCAGGAGGGCCTGATTCAGCGGGCCGGTGCCGCCTCCGCGCAACCAGCCGGTGGGCACGGCACTGGAGGCCTCGACGTCCAGACTCGCCGAGCTGGCTGCGCCAGTCTCCCGAGCTCGCGGCGCTGAGCTCATCCTCTCAAGCCGGCGGCGTGCTGGCACGGCGACTTGAAGAAGCAGCCGCGCCTCGGCATCGTCCGTGGTCGGTGGATCCTGCGGGTCCACCGGCTGCTTGCCATGTGGCCTCCTAGACGGTGGCGGAGGCGACGGAGGTGGCGCGTGGGTGTCCGAGCCTAAAGCCTCGCCGCCCTCCTCCACGAGGGGGTTCTCGGTGCCGACCTCTCCGGTCTGCCCCGTGAACTCCGGAGCCGGCGGCGCCGACGACAACGGAGGGACGAGCATCGCCGATCGGCTACGCGCGACCTCCTCAGCGCGCCGCTTCGTCGCAGCGGCAGCCTCGGCCTCCTCTAGTTTTTTCTGGGCGTTGGCGGCCGCCTTCTCGGCCTGCGCCTTCTCCAGGCGGTCGGCCTCCTCCTCGTCGCGCTTCTCCCGCGCGTTCCTTTCCGTCACCTCCCGAAGATCGGCAGTGGGATCGACCCGCCGGGTGTTGGCGGACGTCTCTACCGACCCCATGACTGAGGGGACGGCGGCTCTCTCAAGGGAGAGGGGGGCTCTGGAGAAGAATGAAGGAAAAATCAAAGAAGACTCGAACAAGATCCAGCAGAGAAAACAAAAGCGCGTAAAGACTTACGCGGAAACTAATGGCGGCCTTCTCACTTCCCTTCGGAAGCGGTTGGCCTTCGCGGCCGCCTCCTCCCGTTTGGTCGCGGCGGCCGCCCCCTTGAACTTCTTCTGCTTGCCGCCGGGCGCGCTCGGCCCAGCGTGACGCCTCTTTGCGCCGACTTGGCCGGAGGGGCCGGCCCTCGGCTGGCGGCGTGGGATGACTTCCACGTCGGCGTCGTCTTTGGGCAAGTCGGCGAAGTTGGCCGATGGTCTGAGGCCGCCGTCTGCCCCTTCTCCGCCGCCTTCAGCGTCGGCCTCCAGCGCCGCCGCCCCCAAGTCGGGGTCGTCGACGTCGCCGTCCTCGCGGTCTGGGACGTAGTCGCGGGGCTCTCTCATGACACCGGCTGCGGACTCCATGACGGGGTTCTTCCCAGGAGAAACCAATGATGATTCGAAGCCGGAGTCGGCTGCAAAGAAGATCAAGCTACAGAAAGATGCGACTTACCACTGTAGGTGGGTTGTCGCGCGAGTACGGCTCCTTGCCGAACTGCCAGTCCTCTGTGAACTCGCAGTGCGCGATGTGGTTCACCAAGTTCGCCACTTCCCTGCGGGGCATCTCCTTGGTGCACAGCCGGCTCGGATCGTGGCGGCCGCTCATCTGACAGATGAGGTGAGGCCGGCCTTGGAGGGGGAGGACTCGGCGCGCCACGAAGGCGGCCAGAAGGTCGGACCCGACGAGGCCCTCCGACTGCAGCAGAACTCGGAGTCGCGCCACGGAGGCGGCTCCGGAGGGAGACAGCAACTTGGACCGGTGGGACCAACTGGCAAGCCTGCCAGTCAGAGGCTCGGGGTCGAAGGGCGGCAAGGTGACCCAGTCGCCGTCGGTGGAGAGGTTCTTCACGTAGAAGTAAGAGCGCTTCCACATCTTCACCGACTTCACCAGCGAGATGGGAGGGAACGGGTTGTCGGCCGTCGAGCGCCGCACCGCGATGTAGGTGCCGCACTGAGCCGGCATGCCGGCAGCCTGAGTGCCGAGCTTCGAAGAGAAAAATTCCCCCCACAACTTGAGACTGGGGAGAACGCCGAGGTAGCCTTCGCACAAGGTGGTGAAGGCGGAGAGCAGCACCACCGCGTTTGGGGTGAGGTGGTGTGGCTGAAGATTATGGAACTCCAGGAACGAGCGGAAGAACCCGCTCGCCGGCAGCCCCAGCCCGCGCATGAGGTGCGAGCGGAAGACGACCCGCTCTCCCTCCTCCGGCGCGGGCCGGATCTCCCCCGCCGGCGCAGGATGGGCGTGCACCAGGTCCGCGCTGGGGAGACGGCGGGTCCGGCGGAGGAACTCGATATGCTCTGCCTCCACGTCCGAGCCGTCGCACGCGCCGGAGCGCGGGGCCGGGGGCGCGGCGGAGGAAGAACTCATCGTCGATGAGAGAAGGTGCTTTCGCTCGCGGCGGAGGAAGAAGAGAAGGCAGGAGGGCGGGGGAGAGGATGCGCGGGCAGTATCGCCCCGCTCCTCCCCGCCTATTTATAGCCCTACGGGCTGAGGAGCCGAGGGGGCGGACATGGGATTAACTGCGCCCGAAAGCCCCACGCCGCCCCACGATTTGCCCCACGAAGTTACTGCGTGCAGTAACAACGTGGGGATGCCAACCGTCCGCAGCCACAGCGGATCTGCTCGGAAGCCGAGGCGCTGTAATGGTGGGTCCCACCTAGCGGCCCGTCTCGTCGCGCGCGTGGGTGGGCAGACTATCCTCCCCACGTGGCGCCGCGCGATAGGACCGTCACGATGGCAGCAGGGAAGCGTATTCGATACGCCGTCTGTTTTCCCGCCGCGACTTACAAATAGTGGCCCCTCGCTGAACAAATCCGACTTCGGCGAGTCGGCCCGAAGAAGACAGCGGCCGAATCTTGGAGTCGGCGCTGGGAAGTATTGTAACTGTTGAAGCCCCACGAGACGGCGTCCGCTGGGCTTCACCAGCTTCGGGGACTACTGCCGGAGTAAAGGGCCACGGGTAGGCCGACCCGGGACCTAGGAGCTTTCAAGACATCGGGGCAGGCCACGCCCCTCCAGCCGAATCCCAGCGGGCGACCTCCACAGAGGCCGAGTCCCAGCCGGTGACCTTCAGAGAGGCCGAGTCCCAGCTGGCGATCTCCCGAGAAGCCGAGTCCCAGACGACGACTTTAAAGCAAGCCGACTCCCGGCTTGCGACCTCCAGGAGTGCCGACTATGGGAGTCGGCCCATGACATTTCACGAAGACCGATGTGGGGCACGGCCCCGACGTGGCCGTCCCTTCCTGCCTATGAGGGGCTGGCATGGCTACAGTGAGCCGTATCGCTGGGAGATCTCCGGCGAGGCGCGGCACTGTTGCCATGCCTGCCCTGACCTCAGCCACAGTGCGGGATGCATTGTGCCCACGACGCCGGCATGTACGGCCCGGAGATCGCAGGGCCACCTGTCAGTGGATGAATCAAAGACGGCCGGAGCGCCAGAAGACGGCCCTGTGGGAGTCGGCCTCCTCGGAGTCGGCCGCCTCCCCGCCAGAGCCCCACAAGCCATAAACCAGATTGGATGGGGAGTGGCGACAGTGATTGCCTGACAGACGGCGGCACTGTTGCCACGACCCCATGACCAAGCCTGCGTCATCAGGAGCGCCGCACAGTGCCCGGCCTGTCCGTAGGACCCACCAGTCGGCGGGCCCCAGAAGCCGGCGGGAAGGACGGCGGCATGAGAGACAGACGGCTGGGGTCCACGCCCAGTCAGATTACCATTGTACCCCCGGGGGGTAGGCCTATATAAACCCCCCGGGGCACCCATGCAAACGGTTCGGCCCTTGATAGAGTTAGACACATAGACCAGGGAGGAGAGAACTAGCTTGGCTCCCTCCTGCCTCTCGATACAGCTCTAGGAGCACCATTGTAGCCACTTTGCCATAGTGACCATGCGGAGACCCCGCAGAGCAGCAGTAGGGGTGTTATCTCCCCGGAGAGCCCCGAAGCTGGGTAAGATTCGCCGGCGTGCATGTCTACGCCTCATCCCGTTTCCAAGCACCGGTGACGTTCTACTCGCCCCCACCATGATAAGCCATCCTTTGTCATATGTCGCACCCAACCCCCGACAAACCATCACGAAGGTAGAATGTATGGGAAAAAGCAAAGTAATTGCCATGAATAACATTACTAACACATAACTCCTGGACAAACACCTGCAACTGGCATTTTCCTTCATCTTCAGTATAATATTTCCACTATGGGAAGATACGCACATAGGATTTAACAATATCAAATGCGATAGATGCTAAACTATGAATGGTTGGTTGTGCTTCCTCCACAGGAATAGTGTACTAACTGGTGGAGTTGGGGTTCGCCATGGTAGTACTGGCGCTTTGGGCACTGGAGCTGCCTTACTAACTGCTCTTGTTTGGGAGTTCTGTGGTGGAGATGGTGCTATGTCAACAGGAACTGGGTTACTATCTGCTATTGTTGGGGTTAGATTGGGTGAAGGTGGTTCTCTGTCCATCGTAGTAGGTTTACAATCTGCGAGAGTCTGGGTTATGTGTGGTAGGGTTGGATCTCATGCATGTACAACCGGGCTGCTATCTCCACCAAGAGGTAGCACTTTTTAATTTGAAGACCGTGTTTTACTCCGCTAGATACTGCCATCACCCACTCAAAATCAAATGGTTGATAAACAGGAAACATAGTTGAATGTACAGACGTTGTATGAGAGGCAGATGCAATAGATAGCATGGAAAAAAGAGGGCATGAAATAGTTGACATGTATATTGTTTAACTAAAACGGGTAGCATGACATAATTTCACATATATGATGTCTATCTAAACTGGATAGCATAGCATAACATAATTCAAAGATATGATGACTAACTAAATAGGATCGCATGACATAATTCACATACATGTTATCTAAGTACTCATGATCGCATGATTTAGTTCACATATGTGATTTATATGCTAAGAAGAGGGCATTCACATACATGATGTCTCAACTAAGAACATGGTGTTGAATATTGTGTATATGATGTATAAACTATGCAATGCAAGACACCATATGCATCATATGGGCAGTATAACTGTGCCAAGTTAGAGCATACACCTCGGTGGGGGAATAGGACTAGTCATTTGTCTCTGAATCCATCTTTGAAGAGCTATCGGGACCCAGCAAGAGATCTGCTTTGACAGGTATCACTGTCTGCTCTGAAGGCCTTGTTTTCACTCCAGATTTTTCCATCACCCACTCAAATGGCTGATTCATAGGAAGAGTAGTTTAATGTACAAACATTGTCGACAAATGGTGTAATGAAGAAAAGGATGGGCAAGATATCATTCAAATATATGATGCCTGGTTAAACAGGATGACATTGCACATTTCACATATATTATGGCTGGCTAAAAGACATGAGACTGCATAATTCCCATATATGATATTGAAACTAAACATGTCGCATTACAGAACATGTCTAAACAAAGCAGATGACATATATGATGTCGACAGTAGGCACTCCAAGGAAACATATGCATGATATGACTAACATCATCATGCCAAGTTAGAGCAAACACCTTGGGGGGGGGGGGTAAATACGAGTGGTCAGCTGCGTCTGAATCTGCCTCAGAACAGATATCTTCTTCTGGATTACAATCTGAAGAGGGTGGGGGAGGGTCTGCATGACATTCTATTGCTGCGCAAAACTCTTCTCTTTTTCTCTAAATGTTCAGCATGACTGTGTACAATATCTGACATGCATACAAAAAATATATAGTGAGATTATGTAAGGAGAGCATGCAAAAATCTGGAGTGATGGTAACAACCAGTGGATGGATCCAAAAATAATGATAGCAGGATGATGATTGCTTTAATTTAATAAAAAAACAGATGATGATTGCTTTACTATTTGTTTCCCACCCAATATGAACAACATAGGCATACCCTAGGTGAACCAGATATTAGACAGAGATACTATTCATTGCTGCCTCGATATGTGCCCCACAACTAATTTAGAACTCAAGTTTGAACATTAATTTGACCTAACTCTTGGAGTCTAAGAGGTGAACAAGACGATAAAGTAGCAGGTAACATTAAGCAATGCATAACATAAGCAGAAACAAAAGAGTGCGACCTCTCTTGTGGACCCGTGTACTCCTCAGGTTCATCTACTGAGTCGATGATAGTGATGCCGTTGCGGTGGGTGCCGGTGGAAGGGAAGGAGATCTGAGGCGGCAAAAGATGGTCAGGAGTCATGATGTCTGGTTTGGTGGATGCTTCTGTTGATGGAGCAGCTCCAGTGAGGTGGACGACGTCACGGCAGGAGCAGGACAAACCACACAAAGTTTTCTTCGACCCCTACCTGTAACTGAAGTAATTCTGTAAGGGCTCATTTGGCTTGCCTGATTCTAAAAACGTAGGGATAGGAGGAAAAACACCGGAATAGGTTAGGAATGCACATGGGAAACAGAGCATTTGTGAACACATGATTTCTGTCAACTTGGATGTTTGGTTCACATGAATTGGAGGAGCAGAGGAATGAAAAGAAACATGGCCAAAATAAAGTGAAATCATACGAAAGCGTGTACAGTTAGAATGTTATTCTGCCACTAATGCACTTGGTCTTGTTTTCATGCATAGGATTTTGAAAAGTAGGTCCAGGTGGACGTTTTGCTCCATTCCTTTGAACAAAATGCATGAATAATTGAATAGTAGAGTGCCATATGAAAATTTCCTACTGCTATGTTTTTCTGTTGAACCAAAATAGGCCTAATGTATTGACATGAATGTAGAGTAACAAGTGATGCGACTAGTGTACAACCTCTTTGCCGTCGCCGTTGAGGGAGTCCTGGATTAGGGGGTCCTCGGATAGCCTGACTATATACTTTGGCCGGACTGTTGGACTATGAAGATACAAGATTGAAGACTTCGTCCCATGTCCTTGTAGGACTCTCCTTTGCATGGAAGGCAAGCTTGGCAATTTGGATATGTAGATCTCCTTCTCTATAACCGACTCTATGTAACCCTAGCCCCCTCCGGTGTCAATATAAACTGAAGGGTTTAGTCCGTAGGACAACAACAATCATAATCATAGGCTAGCTTCTAGGGTTTAGCCTCTATGATCTCGTGGTAGATCAACTCTTGTAATACTCATATCATCAAGATCAATCAAGCAGGAAGTACGGTATTACCTCCATCGAGAGGGCCCGAACCTGGGTAAACATTGTGTCCCCCGCCTCCTGTTACCATTAGCCTTAGATGCACAGTTCGGGACTCCCTACCCGAGATCCACCGGTTTTGACACCGACATTGGTGCTTTCATTGAGAGTTCCACTGTGCTGCCGCAGTAAGGCTTAATGGCTCGCCTTGTTGTCAAGGACAACATCACCTCTGGGGGAGCCCTGGCTGTAGGCCAAACTCTTCGACTAGGCGGCTTTGTCATCACCGCCCGTTCAGCCGCCGCGCCGACGATGACTTCTCAGGTCATCAAGAACAGCCTCCACGTCGGCTCGGAATTCACCGAGCAGATGAATCCAATGGAGCTATCCTCCCTGAACGAGATCTTGGATCGCATTGCCGCCCTGGAAGTCGCTATGGACTATGATCGGATCGGGATTAAACCCGACCAAAGGGAGATTAACTCTCCGCCGGTCACCCATCAGATAGCTGTGGTGGAAGAGCAATGCAGTGATTCTTCCTCTATTTTGAGGACGAACTATGTCCGGATTCCCGAGCTCTCCGAGCTGGATACCCGTCTATGGGAGGACACGGCCCAAGCTCCAAACTTAGAATCGGACAGCGGGCCAGAAATATCGGGCAACATCCCAGAGCCAGAGCGGCCAAGCTTGGAAGATCCTCTGCCCCTGGGTCTTAGATCGGGTCAGGGTTTAGACTTAAATGTACCCACCCACCCAGAGACAAGTGATCTTTCCCACATTAGACAAGAGCCCCAAGAGACAATACATCACTTCTGGGCCAGATTCCTCCTTGTAATGGAAAAGGTTAAGGACTGTCGCGAGGAAGACGCAGTCTCATTCTTTTGCAAAAATTGCACGGACAAGGGAATACTAACGCCATAAGTCGCCGTGACATAGTACACTTTGCTGACTTGGCGGTCATAGTACAGAAGTACTGTGCGATGGAAAGCGCCTGGAAAACTCAAACAAAATTCTGGGATCCTCCGGCTCTTACTAAACCCCTCGTCCGAACTAAAAGGGTGCACTCTCACAAGTCACCCGGTCCAATTACAAAGAAACCAAAGCCCACTACAGGGCGTGGAACCGTATTGGAGGAATGGCTTAATGGGCCATGCAAAATTCAGAGTACACCAGATACCATACCAACACACAACCTTAGAGCATGTCGGATACTCCGGCAGGTGGCCAAGAGCGGCGAGGATCTCCTTATCAACAATACCGCAGAACACCATCCCGTGGAAAATAACAATACAGTACTGATAGTCTGAAAGTGCAACTATCCCTATGTGGTTTTGGTATTTCCTAACAACATATAGCTCATTGAGGTAATGCTATTTCAAGATAAATAATTCAGGAAAGCTCAATGAATGGCATGGCATGGATGAGAAAAGTGGACCCCTCAAAATGCTAAGGACGAAAGGATTGGCTCAAGCTCAAAGCTCAAGACTCTACATTTTATATTTTAGTGCCAAGATCACATTGAGTCTATAGGAAAAGCCAATACTATCAAGGAGGGATGAGGTGTTGCTTAATGAGGTTCTTGCTCAAAATGCTGAGTGATATGCTCCAAAACCCTCAACTACTTTCTCACATCCACATATGACCTAAACCAAAAGTCAAACTCGGCCCCACCGATTCTTTCTATCTGGCGCCACCGAGTTCAGATGTCATAGCCACTGCCACAAACCCTAGGCAAATCGGTCTCACCAATAGGGATCTCGGTCTCACCAAGATGGGATTTTAATCTCTCTGTTTCCCTTTGCAACATTTTGGTACCACCGAGATGAGCGGTCGGTCCCATCGAGATTGCAATGTAAACTCTCTGTTTCCCTTTCGTAACATTTCGGTCTCACCAAAATGAGCAAATCAGTCCCGCCGAGTTTACCTGACCAACTCTCTGGTTAGCTTATTACCAAAATCGGTCTCACGGAGTTTGTGTAATCGGTCTCGCCGAGATTAGGTTATGCCCTAACCCTAACCATATCGGTCCTACCGAGTTGCACGTCGGTCCCAACGAAAATCCTAATGGTCACTAGATTTGCTGAATCGGTCCAACCGAGTTTCTCAATTCGGTCCCATCGAGATTGGCAAGTTGTGTGTAACGGTTAGATTTTGTGTGGAGGCTATATATACCCCTCCACCTCCTCTTCATTCGTGGAGAGAGCCATCAGAACGTGCCTACACTTCCAGCTTACATTTTCTGAGAGAGAACCACCGAAACTTGTGTTGAGGCCAAGATATTCCATTCCTACCATATGGATCTTGATCTCTAGCCTTCCCCAAGTTGCTTTCCACTCAAATCTTCTTTCCACCAAATTCAAATCCTGTGAGAGAGAGAGTTGAGTGTTGGGGAGACTATCATATGAAGCACAAGAGCAAGGAGTTCATCATCAACACACCATTTGTTACTTCTTAGAGAGTGGTGCCTCCTAGATTGGCTAGGTGTCACTTGGGAGCCTCCGACAAGATTGTGGAGTTGAACCAAGGAGTTCGCAAGGGCAAGGAGATCGCCTACTTCGTGAAGATCTACCGCTAGTGAGGCAAGTCCTTCGTGGGCGACGGCCATGGTGGGATAGCAAGGTTGCTTCTTCGTGGACCCTTCGTGTGTGGAGCCCTCCGTGGACTCGCATAGCCGTTACCCTTCATGGGTTGAAGTCTCCATCAACGTGGATGTACGATAGCACCACCCACCGGAACCACGACAAAAACATCCGTGTCTCCTATTGCGTTTGCACTCTCCAAACCCTTCCCTTTACATTCTTGCAAGTTGCATGCTTTACTTTCCGCTGCTCATATACTCTTTGCATGCTTGCTTGAATTGTGTTAAGATTGCTTGACTTGTGCTAAGTTTGCTAAAATCTGCCAAGAACTAAGGAAAAGGATAAATTTTTATTTGGACAGGCACCAAATAACAAGCATGATGGTTCGACAGCATGGCCCGAAGATAAACGCAAGAGGGGTACACGCCGCTGGGTCTGACCCGAGCAACTTGGGGATAATGCAGCCCGAGGGGCGCCCCCACCAAAGTAAGCTAAAAACACAAGCAAAAGGGATACACGCCGCAGGGACGGACCCATGCGGCCTGGGAATGATGCAGCCCTGAGGGCGCTCCCAGCTGGAAACGAAACTTGAAAGATGTCACCTGATGATGTTGAAGACGAAGGGGTGTTGGTGTAGCAGACTCAGTGGGCTGCGGGAGCCGATCCTCACGAGCCCCGGAGGCTCTGGTGGCTCCTCGCGGACCATCTCCATCTCCGCCAAGGCTGCGGAACCCTGACCTCTTGAGCCTCCAGGATGCCCCTCATGAGGCGCTAGTACGTGGCAGCCGCGTTCGGCAAGCCATAAGGCATGTGAACGTAGCTATGGGGTGGTCCTTCGCAGCGCCCCACTTGCGAGGGCCAGAGGCGCTCCTGAGAGGCGGCTCGGTTGAGCCCTGGTATGTCGATGCAGACATGCAGCCCACCATCCTCACCTGGATGGGAGGCCACAGCGGGTAAGCGGCGGCTGCCTCTCATGACTCTTGACTCCTGTAGCTACTGAATGGCCTTGCTGATGAACTCCTGAGGTTTTGGCCCTCCTTGCCTTGCTCCTTCTTGAGGGAAACGTGCTTAGAAACACGCCTCCAAGTGGTGCCCAAGCGCCTCCCTCATGACCTTGGCGAGGTCGGCGGCCCTCCAGGGGAGAGCCCCCGAGCCCTGCCTGAGGAGGGCGCCCGGCGCGCTTCGCTATGTGATGGAAAGAGGTTCCCCCTTTGCACGCGCGGGCCCTAAGGGCCTGCCTCCTGAGGGGCCGGGCCGGACGATGTCTTCTTCTTCTTGGGGGCGGTCTCGGGAAGCCTCCTGCTTCCGCGATCTGGGTCTTCCAGTGATGCGGCCTGAAAGGCTCGTTCCAGGGAGAACACCACGTCTTTCTCTTTGCAGGGCACCGTGATGACTCCGCCACTTCCTGACACCTTGAGGACGTTGTAGCCGTGGTGGGTTACGGCCATGAACTTGCCCAACGCTGGGTACTCGAGGATGGCGTTGTACGGCAGGGGAATGTGGGCAACGTCGAAGTCGATGAGCTCAGTGCGGTAGTTGTCGCGCACCCCGAAGGTGACAGGGAGGCGGACCTACCCAATCGGGACCGTGGAGCCGTCGGTGACTCCGGAGAAAGGCTTGGTTGGCTGAAGCTGATTGTAGGGCACCTGGAGATTGTTGAATGTTTCCACGGACAGGACGTTGAGCCCTGCCCCGCCATCGATGAGGGTCCTGGTGGCTAGCACGTTGCAGATGATTGGGGAACAAAGCATTGGGAGAACTCCGGTTGTGGCCGCGCACTTGAGCTGATCCGCTGAGCTGAACGTGATGGTGCATGCCGACCACCTGAGAGGGCGCGTGGCCTCGAGCTTGGGGAGGACTGCATTTACTTCGCGGGCGAACTGCTTGAAGATGCATTGAGAGGCTGGGGCTTGAGCTCCGCCCAGGATGCAGGCGATCGCACGTGGCTCCTAGAAGCCCCCAGCCCCCTCGTCCCGATGATGGTCCTCATTTCTCCTTGGCTGCGGCAGCAGCAGAGGGAGGCCTACGTTGCCTTGCGGGCGATCCTCGCGAGGCTGATCCCTCCAGTCTCCCTCGCGAGGCGGGTCCTGCCAGCGATCCTCGCGAGGTTGGTCGCGCCACCCTTGGCGAGGGCCGCGGTCTTCCCAGCGTCCTGCGTTCCTTCCTCCTCCTCGGCCGTAGCCCCGGTCGCTGCAGTCGGGACGTTGGCCGATCCTTCCTTCACGGACGGCTCAGAGCTCTTGGCATTCATTGGTGTTGTGGGTGTGGAGGTCGTGGTACACGCAGTACCGACTGCCCTTGGAGGATTTGGGCTGATCTCGACCCGCTTGGTGTCTGGTTCTGCCGCGAGCATGGCAGCCCCCTTGCGCCTCACATCCTTGGCCTTGGTTTTTTTTTCTCTTCTGGGTCTGCGGCAGGCAGCTCGAGGAGGGAGAGACGCCCTTCCTCAGCCCTGGCGCACTTGGTCACCAAGTTGAACAGCTCCAAGGAAGTGCACATGTCTTCATGCATCGCCATCTCCTCCTTCATCTTGACGTCGCGCACGCCGTCGGAGAAGGCTGAGATGATGGCCTCCTCGGTCACCTTGGTAATCCTGAGGCATGCGTTGTTGAAGCGCTGGATGTACTTCTATAGGGTTTCCCCTGGTTGCTACTTGATACGGCGCATGTCGCTCACAGCGGGTGGCCGGTCGCGAGTACCCTGGAAGTTGGCGATGAAGCGGGTGCGCATCTCGTCCCAGGAGGAGATCGTGCCTGGAGCCAGGTTCAGGAGCCAGGAATGGGCCCCGTCCTTGAGCGCCATGGGAAACCAGTTCACCATGACCTTCTCGTCTCCGTTGGCAGCATCGATGCCCAGCTCGTAGAGCTGGAGGAACTCTGCAGGGTCAGTCGTACCGTCGTAGCGAGGAGGCAGGTCTGGCTTGAACTTGCCGGGACACGCGACGCTGCGCAGCTCGGTGGTGAAGGCGCGGTAGCCCGCCGTGGCCACGAGAGGCCTTGGGTGATGAAGAGCTTGGTCCTGCGGGTCCCCATGCGGTGCAGCTGGGAGCAGCGCGAGGTCTTGACGTGCTGGAGCAGGAGCGTGGTCGCGACGAGCCGGAGCAGGGAGCGCTCGGGAAACTTCTCGTGGGCGAGGGACTTCTTGGCAGCTCTGCTCTTGCCGCGCTGGCGCCTGAAGGAGCAGGTTCCGCCTAGGAGCCGCGCGCCTTGGGGCCAGGGCACCTTCTTGAGGGGGAGGTGGCTGAGGCTGCAGCCGGAGCTTCGTCGCCCGCGCAGGGCGGGGTGCGGTGCAGCGGGACGGACGGCGCAGGGGAGCCCCCTGCGGCACGGACGAGCTCGGCGACGTGGTCGAGCCATTCTTCGTAGACGTCATCGACGGGACGGTAGCGCAGGAGCTCGTTTGCCGCGATGAGCGCAGCCCGAGCCTCCATGGGTGCGCGGAACGCGTGAGACGAAGAACCAGCTGGGGTGAGCGAGGGTGTAGCAGTGCGGCCGTCTTGCCTCACGAAGGGATGCTGGGACGATGCTTGCTGCTCGTTCCCCGCCGGGCCGGTGGCAGCGTTGACGGCAGGTGACGGGGAACGATGAGGGCGCCCTCTAACGGGAGCCGTCTGGGCGACGCGGGAAGCGAGGGCGGCTGCGCGCTCGGCGCGGGCCCGACGAGCGTCAGACATGGATGCGATGGTCGGAGAAGAGCAGGGCGACAGAGAAGAATTCTGGCGCACCCCTACCTAGCGCGCCAAATGTCGGATTTTGGGTTCCGGCAGACCCTTGAGGTTCGAACACTGGGGTGCGCGCGGAGATTTCACCCTCTATCTACCTGTTCCTCGCCGCCTCGCTAAGATCTAAACTGCGGAAGGAACAACACAAGAGACACATAGTTTATACTGGTTCAGGCCACCATTGTGGTGTAATACCCTACTCCAGTGTGTGGTGTGGTGGATTGCCTCTTGGGCTGATGATGAACAATACAAGGAAGAACAGCCTCGCGAGGGTCTGTTCTTGGCTGGTGCGATGAATTACTAGGGGGAGTTCAGTCGCTCTCTCTACTGGTTTCTTGGCGAGGATCCTCTCCCTCTGGATTCTCCATCAGGATCCTCTCTCTCTGGATTCTCTATCAGGATCCTCTATCTCTGGATTCTTGATTGATGCCCCTACCCTGGGGTGGCTAGTCATATTTATAGGCAATGGCCTTGGGCCTCTTCCCAAATATTGAGCGGGAAGGGCGCCAACAATTGGCCATTTTGAAGGGGTACATCTGGTACACTTATCCTGACTAAAGTTGGTCCTCGCCTATCAAAGGCTCTGGTGGTGACGCCTGCTTGGGCTCCACAATGACTTCCTTCCTGCCGTTGGGCCGGTCTTGGTCTTGTTGCACCGAAATGGATGCCTTTGCTTGATGCTCTCGCCTACGCTTGCTCCCTTTGCACCAAAGAGGAAAGGAGGACACTGCGCGGGCTGGCGCCCGACTGGCACCCTTGGTCGTCATGGCTTGCGTCATGGGCACCTTGCGAGGTACCCCGCCTTGAACTCTCCGCCTCCTCGTGAGCCAGCCTAATGAGGCCGTGCCTGATGAAGCTCCTTGTCGTCCGCCCCGCGAGGCTTGGCCCCTCGCGAGGGTCTTGAGCTTGTGTTGATGAAGATGGGCCGTGCTGGGCCCCCTTTGAGCCACGTCGCAGGCCGCAGGGAGGCAAGTCTGGGGACCCCCGTTCCCAGAACGCCGACAGTCTTAATGAACCCAATTTTTTACCTCCGTTGCGACCGTTTATAATCTGAAAGTGACTCATCGTCGGCTTCTACCCCCTTGTAGGTGCTATGCAGGGTGTTTCCGTAGTAACAAAACAAACCTTAGCCGACGTCTTGGTGCCCGAAGGCGGTTGAGTTGGCGGAAACGAGGCAATCGGATATGCGGGCTTTATAACTTTCACTTAGTCATAGAAGATTAAAGTTGGGAGGCCAGCAAGTAGCCCCCCCGGTTAGTGTTCAGCGACAGCCAAGGTCAAGCCGTAAACACTTCGGCCAATGTTATGAATGGCCCGTCATTTAATACAGTCATCGGACCGCTGACCAGTTTACGCTTATTGTGACAGTCAGTTTTTGGCTTTCTCCACTGAGTTGTTAACCATGCGAGCTAGAAGCATAATCGAGTGGTTCTCCCTTTGCACACCCAGCCGAACAAATCGAAACGTAGGAGGCAAGCACAGGAGCCGGGCAACCCAACTATTGACCGAAGACACAATTCGAAACTGATGCATATATAGCAATATCCGAGAATTTCTGCCGAATCTCTATAGGTGTCCGGCGCTGCACTACGAGACTTATGCGGAAAACACACAAATAGTTGGAAAGTGCCATAGGATTGGAAAACCAAAAAACGTCAGTAAAAACTCGACGTCTGAACTAGATCAATTGTTTGGTGCCAATCAGAAAATTGGTCTTTAGAAAAAAATTGTGCTTCTGTCGTGCTTTAACATGACACATCCTATCTCAAGACTTCAAGCGGGTCAGCCTCCGGCTTCAACCTCCTATCCCGAAGGCGGAGTACTTCTCGCTAGGCCAGTTTAGCAAACTTTAGCGGCTTTGAGAGGGAAATACGGCTATTGACCACACACTCGCGTCGAAAAAAGGAGTGATAGAAAAAAAGGATTTGCAACAACTAGCAAGAAGAACACTTATTATAGAACATCTCACATAAATTTAAGAGCCCCCAAGTGACTTGGGTAAAAGAATTTTATGTAAAATGATTGTATGTACCGAAGTACTTGTATCATATCTGTGTTCACCCAAACTTTATACGCGTCTTAACCGACCATCGGCTTCTCCCTCTTTGGTCAAGGACCGAAAAGTGTTATGTACTCCACCTGTCGAGAATATAGATGGTGTTTCCGATAAATCAGGCCATCAGGCTGTAACAGACAAAGCGCGCTCAGGGAACTTATGCTATATTACTAACAAAGTGTAAGAAGCATCTTCGAAGAAAATAGTACCCCCACCGATACCTTTGTTCGGTGCTCATTGTCAATATGAGACTTGTGCAATAGATTTTGTGTACTCATGAGTTCCGATGTGTGCCGACCATGATTGAAAACAATAAGAGCGCTAGCTTTCGGTTTCACCCAGTCTGAGGTCAGAGCTCGGATGACCCGGTCGTGACAATCGCAGAGGTGCTCCCTTTACTCCCTATCCGAACAATCGGAAACGTAGGGGTAAGCACAGGAGCCAGGCAACCCAGCTTGCGGAACAACTTAAGTCAATATGGTGCATATTGTGGCGCAATACACGAACAAGGAACGAAGCCGTACAAGTATAATCATATGCAAGAGGAAAAGATCCATCAAGGGAGCCCCCAAATAAATGGGGTATTTGAATATGTGCGTCACAAACAAAGTTTTGACAAGGAACTTTGTCACAAACAACTTTGTGCCGAAAAGTATAATGCTTGTTCAAACCGAACAAAATTTAAGACTGAAAGTTTTTGAGCATGAAAGCAACTTAGCTGGTTGATATGTTCGGCATTGATGACGCGGTCCGAGCTTGATGCGGGACAAGGTTCCAGCCTCCAGGCTGGTCCCGAGGTAGACGTGCAGAGAGTTCGGCACCCCGAGAAGATGAAGCCCCCAGCCGCGATAATGGAGCAGGTCGGCGCACCAAGGCGACAACACAATTCGGTCGAAGTAGGCGACAACGCGGCTCAGTCTGAGTCAATTGGCTGCACACAAAAAATAGCGCAAACCAAAGGTAATGACAAATAAAGATAATAATGTGTATAAAAAAATTCTTCTACTTATTTAATACAAGTGAAGGAAATAATGAGAGAGATTTGGCCTGAGCGTCGAGGTCAATACCGATGCTGGGCGTCGGCGTAACGCAGTGAAGGCGTGACAAAGCCCGAATTCAGAGGTCGGTCCGAGTTCCGGATACAGCGTTTGCCAAACTATGCATGGAAACTGACCGAACCACCATGCAATCGTCGCTAATGGGGCCACCATTTGATAGACCTATGTACATATGATGGAACAAAGCAGAGTAATAATTCCTTGGGAAAAATGAACCCAAACAAGCAAAAATTGCTAGGATTAATAGCACCTGGTTTATTTGTTGTAGCAGTCCGAAGAAAGGTTACTCCCAAAATTGGGACTCGATCCGCACACCCATTGCCTGATGGGTGATGAAGCGATGGCATGGCGATGCTGGCAAAGGTTGGCTCGCCATGGCGAAGCCCATGGTCCAGCTAATGTGATGAAGCTGGTCGGCTGGTGACGCCAAAGTCTCCGAAGTAAGTTGATGAAGAGATGGCGAAGTCCTCGGTCTAACCGAGGTGACGGAGCAAGTCGATAAGGAGACGTTGCAGCTGTCGTGTGATGTCTACTACACAACCTTCTTCTTGTAGACGTTGTTGGGCCTACAAGTGCACAGGATTGTAGGACAGTAGCAAATTTCCCTCAAGTGGATGACCTAAGGTTTATCAATCCGTAGGAGGCGTAGGATGAAGATGGTCTCTCTCAAACAACCCTGCAACCAAATAACAAAAAGTCTCTTGTGTCCCCAACACACCCAATACAATGGTAAATTGTATAGGTGCACTAGTTCGGCGAAGAGATGGTGATACAAGTGCAATATGGATGGTAGATATAGGTTTTTGTAATATGAAATAATAAAAACAGCAAGGTAATTAACGATAAAAGTGAGCGTAAACGGTATTGCAATGATAGGAAACAAGGCATAGGGTTCATACTTTCACTAGTGCAAGTTCTCTCAACAATAATAACATAGATAGATCATATAACAAGCCCTCAACATGCAACAAAGAGTCACTCCAAAGACACTAATAGTGGAGAACAAACGTAGAGATTATGGTAGGGTACGAAACCACCTCAAAGTTATTCTTTCGGATCAATCTATAAAAGAGTTCGTACTAGAATAACACCTTAAGATACAAATAAACCAAAACCCTAATGTCACCTAGATACTCCATTGTCACCTCAAGTATCCGTGGGCATGATTATACGATATGCATCACACAATCTCAGATTCATCCTACCAACACAAAGTACTTCAAAGAGTGCCCCAAAGTTTCTACTGGAGAGTCAAGAACGTGTGCCAACCCCTATGCATAGGTTCCCAATGTCACGAAACCCGCAAGTTGATCACCAAAACATACATCAAGTGGCACATGATATCCCATTGTCACCACAGATAATCACGGCAAGACATACATCAAGTGTTCTCATAAAAGACTCAATCCGATAACATAACTTCAAAGGGGAAACTCAATTCATCACAAGAGAGTAGAGGGGGAGAAACATCATAAGATCCAACTACAATAGCAAAGCTCAGGACACATCAAGATCGTGCCATAGAGGGAACACGAGAGGGAACACGAGAGAGAGAGAGAGAGATCAAACACATAGCTATTGGTACATACCCTCAGCCCCGAGGGTGAACTACTCCCTCCTCATCATGGATAGTGCCAGGATGATGAAGATGGCCACCGGTGATGGATCCCCCTCCGGCAGGGTGCCGAAACGGGCTCCCGATTGGTATTTGGTGGCTACAGAGGCTTGCGGCTCCGGAACTCCCGATCTATTTTCTGTTTTGGAAGTTTTAGGGTATGTAGGTATATATGGGTGCAGGGGGTACGTCGGTGGACCTTCGGGGTGCTCACGAGGTAGGGGGGCGCGCCCGGGGGGGCGCCCCCCACCCTTGTGGGCAGCCCGGGACTCCCCTGACATGCACTCCAAGCCCATCTGGTTGGTTTCCTTCCAAAATTAACTTCTCCAGTTGATTTCGTTCCATTTTGACTCCGTCTGATATTCCTTTTCCTCGAAACACTGAAATAGGCATAAAACAGCAAATCTGGGCTGGGCCTCCGGTTAATAGGTTAGTCCCAAAAATAATATAAAAGTGGATAATAAAGCCCAATATTGCCCAAAGCAGTAGATAAAGTAGCATGGAGCAATCAAAAATTATAGATACGTTGGAGACGTATCACCGTGTCAGCCGAGGTGTTGAAGTAGTTCGGCGTGATGGACATCGGCTTGAAGAAGCAACAGTGCGGCTATGCCGAGGCAGGTCGTAACTTATGACGTGGTCAATGCTGGCTTGATGAGGTGACCGCGCGGCGATGCCGGTGTGCCTGCTCCATGTAATTCGTGGGGCGGCGATGTTGGTGACGATTTATCCTTCACGACCGAACTATTGTTTGGCTGGCCGAGATGATGATCCAAAGAAATTGAGCTCGGCTCAACAAAGCGACAACGTGTCTAATGCAGGTCGGTCGCCGTGGAGTGATGTTGTTAAGCTGGTTTGACACCGGCACGAAGGTGAAGTTCATATTGTAAGAATACTTTTAATACTAGTGGGATGTGTTTGAGAATAAAACACAATACCCCATACGAAAACGTCCTTCAAAAAGGATGTCCGAATCGCGTTCGTAAAGAAGATGAATTTGGGTCGGATTCGTTCTCGCGCAGAAAACAGATCCAAAAAGTTATGCACTAATCGGAAGGTTCCCGGAGTTTTGACGGCCGGATCGAGCTGAATTTTTGGCAGGTGTTAGATATGGGAATTCCGCAACAGACCAACGGTTGGATCTTCCAAAGGACGTCCGAGCTAGATGCTGGACACCACGCTCCAAACTCATCCGGATTCTCGTCCAGATTAAACAGGGCTCTGGTATATCAGAGATTGCCGGAGATTCCTCCATCGGAACTCGACGAACTTTTTGCAGGGTTGTTGTAGACTTAATTCCGCATAATTTCATGAAAGCAATCGTTTAGGAGACACACGAGGAGGCGGTGGCGGCGGATACGAGTTTGCTGTCCAAAAAAACAGCACAGTCGCCCGAGGGCAATGTTGATGTTGAGCCCCCGAGCTCCATGGATGACTCCTCCATGATCTTGATAGAGATCGGAGTTGATGTTGATGAAGGCCCTCATCCGAACATGATGATCGAAGGTAGGGCGCAGTCCTCGGTCAAGCCAAGGTGACCAGTCGAGCTGGTGACAAAGAAACCGACGTTGCAGTTGACCTGCAGTCAAACCATTGATCCTTCCGCCGATCACACAGCGGAACTCTCAATGAAAGCACCAATGTCGGTGTCAAAACTGGCGGATCTCAGGTAGGGGGTCCCAAGCTGTGCATCTTAGGATCAATGGTAACATGAACACGGGATTTTACCCAGCTTCAGGCTCTCTTGACGAGATAATACCCTACATGCTGCTTGATTGACTATAATGAGTATAGGGGTTACATGAGTTGATCTACCTCGAGATCATATGTTGTGGTCTAAACCCTAGAGGTATGATAAGTAATGTCATAATCCTCTATTGACTAGCCTAGCCTCGGTTTATATAATGTACCAGAGGCCTAGGATAACAAGAGTCCTAGCCGAATACGCCGGTGGGGAGGAGTCCTTGTCTTGATCACCAAGTCTTGTGGAATCTTCCTTGTATGCGGCAACTGTATGAACTGGCCCATGAGTATAAGGCCATGGGGGTCCTCGGCCCAATCTAACTGATCGGGAGACAACGTGGTGAGTACCCCCCTAGTCCAGGACAACGTCACCGGTTGAATAGTATTTTGACCATCAAGTGTACCACAGTTGTATTAGTACTACTACTACTACTACTACTACTTCTAGTAGGAACATGAGTACTCCAGTATTGTATAGAGGAAATAGGTCTCCCGTGCTAGCATGCCTGTTCACTTCATCGTTCAGGTATCATCCATATTGCGAGCAGAACCAAATTCTCGTGCATGCCCAGTCAACGCCCTGCCGTGATGCATGCAGTGGTCGTTCTGGTGCATCAAGGATGGCATGCAGATCGTTCCACACTTGAGAAGAGGAAAAATGGATAGGTATAACGCGGCAGCTGAGGAAGAGAATGCTGGCTAACGAGTCTGGGAGGGGATCGAGCAGGAAGTTAATGCTCCACAACTAAAGGTTTTTGGAAAACCTGATTTTCATAAGGTGACTTATACTCACCTAAACGAAGGGAGTATTCCTTAACCAGAGAATGTTGTGTCTCCCACTCATGTGCTAAACAAAGAAGCTACGACATATTTTTTTTATCTGTTTGCATAGGTCCCACCTATCAGGAAGGATGGGCACGTACACAAACAGGTACGACTCATCAGTCTACCCGCATAGCCTTTTCATTTAGTCTACCTAGCCGTCTAATCAACTGCTTGCACGCCACTTCTCCCATTTACATCTCCATCGGGAACCGATTCTCCTTGGCTTCTTCACCTCCCCTTCGTCTTCATTTGCATCCAAACCCCACTGCGTTCACATTGTTTTAACCTCTTTAAATAATCATCTACTAGTTTAGTTAGACTAGCCATCTAATCCTAATTCTCCAAACCATAGCCCTCCATTCCAGCGGTTCCAAATGGCGAAAGAGATCGAGATGCAGGTTTTTATCGTCCAACATGTCCTCATCGAAGGATCAATGCGCATAGTTGCCACCGTCACCGTCCACCCAAGGGTTGTTCGGCAGTGGATCAACAATGTATCCAACTCCCTTGAAAAGGTAGAGACGAGGGTCATCTGTCTCGACGCAGAGTACAGGGAACGTGCCCCTAGGAAGATCCAGCGCGCCGCCGTCCTTCAGCTGTGCCTCGAAAATGATGTTTTGGTGTACCACATCATACACTCGCCCTCCATACCAGGTGAGCTTCACGATTTCTTGTCTCGGGAGGATGTATACTTCTGTGGGGCAGCCATCGAAGGGGACAAACAGAAGCTGGAGCCGTACAACCTTGATTTGAAAAGCATCGCTGACCTACAAACCAGAATCAAAATCCCTGTAGAAGATTGTGATAAATAGACAGCATCCCTATTCGACGTAGCAAATTTTGTGCTCGGTACAAATCTTCAAAAGGGTGACGAGACGTTGGCATTAAGGTCGTCTGGATGGGAGAATTATCCCTTGACGTACGAGCAGATAAAATATGCTGCCCTCGACACCCGTGTGAGTTTCAAGATAGCTGCTAGGTCCAAAGAGCTTGTTGCGAAGCCGTCTCCCACGGAGAATGAGAAGAAGAAGAAGAAGAAGAAGAAGAAGAAAAGGCTACACCAGCAGGAGGGCATTATGGATGGATGAACTATTTCCTCTCTTGTAAAAAAAATTCCCTCTCGGTGTGTATTGATATAGATGGACTATTTCGATGGTGTGCATGTCTTTGGAACAGATTAGTAGCGTGGGTCTGCTTGACTATAAGGAACTATTTATCCGCATATATAGCTTTCTCTGCTACTCCTTCCAGTGATCGGTATGCAGTGCATGTGTCCGTAGACATGATAGCTTGTCCATGGAAGTTCAACTACGGCGACCATCACGTTTCATCTCGTGATTCCAACGATGCCTCTCCAACCCACGGCACCACGCCCCCCGACGTGCGCCTCACCCCTCTTGGCTGCACCGCCCCTCTGCCTTTGTGTGCATGACATGTGGGTCACCTAAAATGCGGCGAGCATCAAGTTTCTACCACAGCCACACGGGATTTCCACGACGCCACTCGAACCCATGACACCACACGTCCCCCGACCTGCGGCTCACCCCTCTTGTCCCCACTGCCCCTCTACCTTTGGGAGCATTACATGTGGACCAGTCACCTATCAGGTCCACATGTTATTGAGTCAAAGGCGCTGAAGCTCAGTCCCGACGGCCCTGAGAGGGAAATGTAACTCCTACACCAGGGCTTGTGGTGCTCCCGCAGCACGAACTTGTGCCAAACTCGAGATTTGTTTCTTTACTATACATGAACGCAACGATTTAATGGACATTGTAATCTCAACATGTGATGGGGAGCTCTAAATTTGAATTTGAAACTTATAAAATGAAAACATTCAAAACAAATAAACTAGGAGAGATGGAGTATATCGTAGGATGTGTCCCATACAAAATAAGTCCCCTGGTTTGTCACCGCGAAGATGCGATTAGAAAGGAGCACAACGTCTTCCTACTTGTACGGCAACAAATCGGCCGCAGACAGCATGGTCCGCCTTTGACCGCCATGTGCAAGGTTCGTGCTATCTTATTCAATCTCACCGTGGTTCCATCGTACCAATTCATGCGGTGGCTCGTTGCATGGCTGATCCCAATGCGGGACAAAGGTTCTACGGGAATGGTGTCACCGTTGTAAATGTTGTGCAAATTGATGCCGGTACCCTCCCGTACATATGCAAGCCAATCTCCACTTGCACCGAGCCTAACCTGTGAAACACTGGGCAGGGGGAGAATTTGGAAATGGACACGGAAGTAGTCTTTAGAATGCATTTACTACGTGATAAAACTCATCTTACCTGCTCATCGGAGGAAATCCGAGTGCCCCTCAACGTCGGCATCTCAAGGGGCGTCAACTTGCAACTACGGCCACGCCGCGCTGGAGAGACCCCGAATGAAACATCCTCGTGCGTTCCACGGAACATAAAGGTGCATTTGTATGAGTAGTTTATCTTGTGAGAGAAAAGGATGAACGAGGGAAGGCCTCTAGAGATAGAGATGGACACTACTACTACCAATGTGCTGGCCTGTGCGTTGCAATGGATCCAAAGTAGTAGAATAATACTTGTTCACGTGCTTGAAATATAAACACTCTAGTTTTGATATACATGTGTCAGCAGACATGACAACTTGTCCATGGAAGTTGAACCATGGCGACCATCACGTTTCTTGTTTCTACCAACTCCTACGGCAGGCCTTGTGGTGCTCACGCGGTACGAGCTCGTGCCAAAACTGGAATTTGTTTCTTACTACTACCAACTAGTACTAGTAAGGTACACGTGCCTTGCACGCATGAGATTCTGGTGGTTTGTGCATTATGCTTCTACATGTGGAGTTTTCTGGATTCTAACATTTGGCCAAATCTGGTGGAATGTAAGGTTAGGCAAGTTTGATTATCTTAGGTGAGTGTTTGGTTCAAGCCACACCTTAGGAAAGCCACACTAAGGCCCCACATGACATACACACAAAATGTGGCAAGATTCCCTTAGGCTTGCCAACTTGGGGCTCTCATTTTGAAGAACTAATAACTTTTCCTAAGCTTAGTTGTGGCAAAGTTCAACCATGGAGTCTTCTAGATTATACATGTGGCAGAATCTGGTGGATGATATCCAACGGCCAGTAGTGGTCGGATTTGCCATCTTTGTACCGTCGGATTGGCTTCATCCAACGACCAACTTTCAAAGTTTTTTCACACACTATATAGGGGGTATCGACATAGATGTGCCGGTCCGTTGGAATGGATCCAAAGTATATCTATTTAGCGGAATGCACTATAAACACATTATCTATTTATTTTTCTCTAACCTTTCGTAGCCATACAACCAAGCCACATATGCTTCATGGGTTCCCCCCAAATTATATTATTCATACTACGTTGATTGAAAATACTCCCTAAACATTAAGTTCTCTCGTTTTCCTCTCCATCTTGGTCACCTAGACGGAGGGAGTATACTGCGTGGGCTTTTCCTGCGCGGTAGGAGGCGGGGCAGTTTCGCCTAGTTGGTTCGACAGAGACGCGAGAAGACGAGCGAGTAGGCTGCTGCAAACGTAGGGTTGTGTGATTTGACATCGAGTTACTACTGGACAGGTGGGGCACCGTGATTTGACTTGCCATTATCATTTTAACTGCGGCGCTACGACGGGCGTGAGTCTCCCGATTCCTGACGACCTCCATACAGGTGCCTCTCCCGATGCTCCACCATGTAGTAGAGGCTGGCTCTTGCATGAGAGCCCACTTCTCCACTTTTTCCTTGCCTCTCTTTCCTCCACATATGCAAAAATTCCATGTAAAGCACACTATTGTACTTAGGTTGGTCGTAATGGAGAGTATCATATATACTAGTATCATGCATATGATACTTTTGTATGATACTACATCCGTAATGCATAGTATCATGTGTTGGTATCATAGGATAGTTTATTTATTGTCATGCATGACACATAGTAGCACATCATTTAATATGATACTACAGTAGTATCATATTATGATACTCAACTCTCTCTTTTCTTCATTTAATTTGACGTCACCTCATCAAGATTGCATAGTTGGCATGCATGATACTACTCCCATTACAAGAAGCCTTACTTGCTCCTACAGGTGCTAAGCTTGCCACATAGGCATAAAGTCTGATGTGGCAAGTTAATAAAGAAGAGAGACTACTTTGGTAACCCAAGGAAGAAACGGTGCTAAGCGTGTGTACCTAGGTGAAAAGACAATTTTGAGTCTATAGCTAATTAAATGAAGCAAACTTAGCAACACCATTTCATTGGAAGAGGTCACTCCTTGGCAAATGCAATAAATACTAGTACTCCATGTGTCCTAGTGTCAAAAACGTTCTTACATTATGGGACAGAGGGAGAACGAAGAAAGAGATAGAGAGGAGTAAAATAAATAAATACACTTATAGCCAACCTTATAGCTAACCTTGTTGTAGTATGAGTGACCAAGTGATGACTATGTATGACATGCCAACATCAGATAGCCTAACGCACCGTGTTAAATCTCCAAGGGCACGACCGCGTGAGCGATGCGACGGTCGTGGTAGGCGCGACCATGATACGGGCTGCTGGCAGCCCTTGGATCTGAGATCAAACGGTCACATGCTAAGTTGCTGAAAAATTGCAGAATAACCCTCCAGGATAGGATATTCACCCATAGGTCTAGAATCACACCATGCAATTGTTCGATCTCAGATCCAAGGGCTCTCGGAAGCCCGTATCATGGGAGAATGGAAAGCCACTACCCTGCCATTCGCACGCTGGCAGTTCGCTCCTACTCGTCCCCGCACGTGCTTCAATACTATGGCGGTTCGCTCCTAATCGTCCCGTCCATTCACATTATGGCAGTTCCACTAATCCTAACCCTCCTCCCAAATCCATGGCGTCCCAAATCTCCACGATCGGCGGTGAGTACAAGGTTAGAACCATCACCGGCGATGAGTTCGACGTCATCTACACCCGTTCTTCCACGACGGTGAAAGGATGCCTTTCTCGCTTCAGACGCGTGTTCGAAGACTCAGATGATGAGTGGGTCGCTGGGCTAGATGTTGAGTACACCACAGTCGTGGGACGAGAGAAGGATTTAAAGGACGAAGAGAGGAAGAAGCTCGCCGTGATCCAGGTTTGCGTGCATGACTTATGCTTGGTCTACCACATATGCCATGCTGACGTTGAATGCCTAGATTTTAAGGACTTCCTCGAGAGCAACCTAGTCAAATTCATTACTGTAGACTTTGGTAACGACAAAGAAGTCCTGGGTCGGATAGGCCTCGTTGTAGGCAGCACCTTCGACCTCCATAAGAATCGGCTAGTGTCCTCTCGTCAGCCTTCAATGCTGACCCTGGCAGGAGCCATGGTTCATCCTTCGTACGGTAAACTGGAGAAACCTCCATACACGTTTCATCGTTATGCATGGCAGTGGAATGTACTAGATATAGACCACATCCACTACGCTGCAATGGATGGCTACCTTTGTTTCAATATCTACAAGGGTTGGATGAAGAGCAAGAGCCAAGTGTGCGGTTCAAGCAAAGAAGTATCGGCCAAGAGGAAGAGGGACAAGGACGAAGTCGAGGACGTGGACGAGGACTCCGAGTAAGGTGGCAGTGTCGTTGCTCATGTTGGTTCTAATGCAGTGTCTATCAGAATAGTTGCAAAGTTTAATTTCAGGTGTGCTTAATTTAATTTGAGGGGTGTGTTGTGCTGAGCCCCCAGCAGAACTATGTTATGTTTCTTCTCGTTACTTTAACTCTTCAGTACGTACATACTAGTATTTCTTACATTTCATCTTTTAGTTGGTATAGTACTACCACTCGTTTCTTCACATTATATACGTACAATATATATGGCCAACATCATATAGCCAGCAGTTTAGTTGTCAAAGAATTTCAGGGTGCTTGGTTTTGTCAAAGAATTCCAGGATGCTTAGTTTTATTTGAGGGGTGGGTTGTGCTGGACACCATTATTGTGACTAGCCTTTTTAATAGTATACTATATGCATAATTTGGCGACGAGTGCTCTCTATATGTACCACCTTTTTTTTAATTTCAAGTTTTGCTCCATGGCGCAATCCATCGATACTACTGTTGTACAAAAGTATAATTTTTTAAAAGGCTAGAGGGCGGGGCAGTCTAGCTCGGTTGGTTTCACGAGAGGCGAGCGCCTTTGTGATTTGACGGCTCATTATTGTTGTCCAATTGAATAGTACTGGACCGCCCGCTGCACGCCCGGCGCCTCCATTAAACCCCTCCGTTAAACCCGCATGCAAACTGAGAATCCTACTCCGGCCACACGTCCGTTCATGAGCGGGCCGGAATTAAACGCAACACCGGCCGAGCTCCTCCCGTCCGCCCTCAGTTTAAACGAGGCCAGATGCCGGCCAAGCTCCCTACCGTCCGCCCTCTATTTACACGAGGCCAGACAGACAGCGGGCAAGAATCGCACCCCTCCGCCACTCCCCCATCTCCTCCTTCACCATTTTCTCCACTCTTCCGATGGCTTCCGATGAGCCGTTCTCCGGCATATTACCCAGCTAGGTGGCCCGCCGAGCCCTCCGGATACAGGCGAGGCCACTCGGTGCTTCACCAAGCTCGCTTAGCCTGACGGAGCCAGTTGCCACCCCAAGTAGGCGCGTGGTTCAGCAACTCGTCGCTCCAGTTCAGCTCGATGAGGAGTGCCGAGTTGCTCCGCGCCGGCACGGCAGCGAGCACGCCGGTACGGGCGCCGTCGCTGCCGCGTCGTACCACACCACCAGTGTCTGCGGTGGCCGCGCCTCCGTTTCTGTGGGCGTGCCTCCCGTGCCTACGGCAGTGCCATGCAGGCAGAGACAGAAGCTGGGTGCATGGAGAGCAATGAGTCGGTGTCCAGCTTCTCCGTGTCCGCCGCCATCATCGAGGAGAAGTAGAACACGGGAGGCCGCCGCCACTTGGGACCCATGAAGGCCACCGCCGAGGCGACGACCGCGGATTCAGGTGGTTTCTTTGCTGCTTCGTCTCTTCCGAGGACCTTCGTCGACCCCGCAAGTGTCTGACGGACATGAGGAAGACAAAGGGATCAGCGGGCGGCCATTTAGAACTAAAATAAGTCTAGATATATCCATTTCTAGGACAAGTATTTCCGGACGGAGGGAGTATTAATTATACAAGACAGCCGGATTGGCACCTCTTAGTTCATGTAAATGTAATGAAATCCATCATGTTTATATGAAGATCCGTCTTTTTATACGAAATCCTTCATGCTTATATGAAATCAGTCCGTGTTTGCACGAATTTCATCTGGTTGGTTAGAGTTGTAAAAATGTATGCCGCTGGCGTTTGATGTCGTCCTCCGCGGAAGGAAGCGGGAGGAAATTTGCTGGCTGCCGTTGGAGATGCTCTTTATGCTGGAAATAATAGAGTGACATCCAATCCATTTGAGTTAATTGCCTGTATGATTGTCCCTCTATAAAAAGTTAATTGCATATACAGTGTACACGTGACTTGCAGGGTGGCTACAACTTCGTACAGAAAGTTAAAAAGAAACAAGTCCATCCTTAATCTTGTATTCTAACTACTCTGTGGGTTTCACTGTCAGTAGCGAAAGAAGTATATATTAAATAAGTAGAGTAATATATAATATAAAAATCTAAAGTTAAAAGACAGAATTCGAACTCATGTCATCGCGTTGCGAGCATCCGACACTAACCAGCCCAGCACATTTTTGTTGTAGACCATGCTGGAGATATATCTCCATGTCTACTCTTATATATACTCCATTCGTTCCTAAATATGTGTCTTTTTTAGATTTCAAATGCACTACCACATACGGATGTGCATGTAGACATATTTTAGAGTGTAGATTCACTCATTTTGCTCCGTATGTCTTTTCAGGAAGGGGTCAGATTTGCCCTTGATTTATTTATGAGGTATCCAGATGGCACTGCACCGCCAAGAAAAGAGGGTAACATCAAAATTATGGACTACTTTTTTGAGTATGTTGGTAAGGTCCGGTCATAGTCACTTGTTGAAATCTCTAAAAAGACAAATACTCCCTCCGTCCGGAAATACTTGTCATCAAAATGGATAAAAGGAAATGTATCTAGACGTATTTTAGTTTTAGATACATCTCTTTTTATCCATTTTGATGACAAGTATTTTCGGACGGAGGGAGTAGAAAACAGAGTTGGTGATGATGGTGTGCATGACATCCTGCAATATAGGCCGCCGTATTTATATCTAACGGATAGGAAAGAAACTATGGCAATTTTGCAAAAATTACCCACACGTCTCTCCATGTTCACAAATAAGGCCTTCCCTCGTTCAGCCTTTTCTCTCACAAGATAAACTACTCATACAAATGCATCTTGATGTTCCATGCAACGCACGGGCAGCTAGCTAATTTCTTTTAAAATAGTTGCTGCGATAATTGGGTTGAAGTGATATATTTTATGTCTGCCCGAATGATTTCAGATTCACTAGTAGTAACAAAGAAAAGGTTGCCTTGTTAATTAATAGAAAACAAGGTGAAAACTATCACATGAGGCCGGTAAAAACAAGGGACACTGGGTTCAGCGTCATCATCACTACAGCTGTGCACGCGCGGGAAGTCTACATATCGAGGGGGCTACCGAGCGAGGCACCGAGACACAATGTTTGAGAGAGAAACCAATTGACAAATTATGATCAGATCGAGTTGTCACCCTTCTGCTGTCATTGTTGGAGGGGGAGAGAAATATGTATCGAGAGTGTGCGCGGTAGGCACAGAGGCACAACTAGCGAGTGTGTGTGTGTGTGTGTGTTTGAAAGAGGAGTAGATAGATTATTATCAAGATTGATGTGCCACCCTACTCCTTCGGTGCCGGGTAGTGTTTGTGTGTATGTTTGAGAGAGAAGCCAGTCGATAGATTAGTATCAAGATCGAGGTGTCACCCTACTCATTTGGTGTTGGGAAGTGTGTGTGTGTGGGTGTGTGTGTGGGGGGGCAGTGACACTCACATATATCTACTCTTATAAAAAACAGAGTTGGTGATGATGGTGTTCCTGCCATCCTGCAATATAGGCCATCTGATTTATATCTGACGGATAGGAAGGAAACAATGGCAATTTTGCAAAAAGATACCCACACCCCTCTTCGCATTTGCAAATAAGGCATTCCATCGTTCTTCTCATACAAATGCATCTTGATGTTCCGTGCAACGCATGGGCATCTTACTAGTAGGGAGAAGGCGTTTGTGTGACACATATCTAGCTATATTAAGGGATAGGTAGATAGCATATGTGTGAGAGACATTTTTATACTTTGAGACATTAGTGGTGGGCGGAATTAAAGGGGTGGGCGTGTTAGACATAGAGAGCGTGTGTGTTTCTGTGTGAGAGACTTGTAGGACGGGGTAGAAAGACGAATTAAACCCTGACGGAGGGAGAGAAATACACGAAGTGCGCGTGTGTGATTCCGATGCCCACATGGAAATGAGATATGTATGCGTGTGAGAGAGATTGCACAATTCATTCACGTATCACTATCTAGCGATCGTGGACGTGCATCGCTTGAACATAAGTCAATATCTACTTCGTATCATGGCTAAAGGTATAATATCGATTCAACGCTATAAAGATTGGACACTCACATATCACATTTTTTCTATTTAAATAAACCTTTTCAGTTGTGCATGCCAAAGTTACAGTGATGTTTCTTCAAACTACCAATGTAGCTATCATGTACATGCACCATTGTTACTCTTCCATTCAAATTCATTAGTCTTGGATGATTTAAGTTTCTATTTTGAAGTAATTTATGTAATATTCATATATGAATTCAACGGGTACGCAATTTATGAAATGGAGGCTATGTAATAATATGAGGTAACACTTTTAAGTAGCTGACTACAATATCCATTTCTTTTTGTGCGCCTCTACACTAACACGTCAATGCATTATGTTTAAAGTAAATAACCAATGGCACTAAATTATCTATTTACACGAGAAATACATAGGCTGAGCGTTTGATCCCTTTTTTGTGAACGTGCCACTATACCCGTACGATTGGCCGTGCCCGTGTGAACTTCAAAGTTATCGGCGCACCATCCCGAGTTATTGTCGTTTTTTCTGGTGTGGACTTCACGCCAGTTATTAACTGCTGACACGTGCCCTGTGTACACAGTCTAGCATGACCTTCCCGCTAGCACGGTCCAAAATTAGTTGAAACCGGATTCGAACAATCCCACGGGCGGCAAAATCTCCCGCCTCCTTCTAAAATTTCCGCCACCTTAGTCTTCAGCATGCGAAATCCCCATTTTGTCCTTGGTGCACGGAGACCAATAGTTACAATACCGCCCTCATCTACATGATAGGTCGGGGCTTCTTTGGTAACTTCCGGTTCCCACCACTACACGGCACCCCCATTTCCTCTCCCCCTCCCACAAAAACGACTAACTCCACAGAACCAGAGCATCTTACATCACGCCGTCTGTACTTCATCGCCCTTTCTGCCCTCCCCTCTCGAAACACTAGACTGCTCATCCACCGGCGTACCATAGCCCATTCACTGCCAGCGGCGTCCACCTTGCCGGATCTGCTTCTGTGGCCGCATCTACCCCTCCCACCTCCCCTAGAAACAAGTAGACTGCTCATCCAGCACTGTACCACAGCCCATTCAGTGTCGGTCTTTGTCCATGGTGCCGGATCTGCTTCACCGGTACTCTCGTCAACCGTCGCGCATCTGCAGCGGCTCATTCGTACTCCCCACCGGAGACACTTCGTCCACACCCCCCGGAGCCGCCCCACTGATGCCCCCGTCGACGGCCTCTGATCCTCTTTGCCGACACCTTCCTCAACCCTACCGGAGCCGCTTCGCCGACACCTTCCTCAACCCTACCGGAGCCGCTTCGCCGATACCATCGTCAACCCTACCGGAGTAGCTTCGCCTATACCATTCTCAACCCTAACGGGGCTGCTTTGCCAACTCACAAGTCCACGGCCTCAGATCCGCTTCCTCGCACCCTCATCCAACCTACCGGAGCAGCTTCTGACGCCACGTCCACGGCCACAGATCCACATCATCGACACCACCCATAACCCAACCACCGGAGCAGCTTCTGACGCCCCGTCCATGACCGCAGATCCACGTCGTCGACACCATCCTTAACCCAACCACCGGAGCAGCTTCTGACGCCCCATCCACGGCCACAGATCCGCGTCGTCGACACCATCCTTAACCCAACCACCAGAGCAGCTTCACCTACGCCCTCGTCCATGGGCACAGATCTGCTTCGCCCACACCGTAGTCCACCCTACCGGAGCCGCTCCACAAACGCCCTACTCGACGGTTCTAGATCTCCTTACCGGACCCCGACAGCCAGCGCAGCGTCATCACCCTTGACGTTTCTAACCTGATTTCCACCAGCTGGAGAGATGCCAAGCACCCGCCACGGCCTAGGTACTTGTCACCTTTAAACCCGTCCAGCATCACCTGCCTGATGTACTTCAAATATACTAACCAGTCGCTGTTACCTGTTATGCAGCTGGCAAAAACTACAAGGACGATGTTTCTTCTGGATCTAACAGCTTGGCCAACCAAGATCCTGGACTGAGGCATTGCTATGATCTTGTAAGTGTCTCTCTCTCTCTTGTATTGTTCTGTGCCTGCCAGCGTGCTTTGCTAGGATTTTCCACCAGTAATCCCATTGTGCAGACAATGATTTCTACTACTGGCTGCTAAATTAGATATGTAGATGTCATACATGATACTACCTCGTACCCCCGTTCCTAAATATAAGTCTTTCTAGAGATTCCACTATAGGCTACATACGGAGCAAAATGAGTGAATCTACACTCAAAAATGCATCTATATACATTTGTATGTGGTCCATAATGGAATCTCTACAAAGACATATATTTAGGAACAGGGGCAGTACATTAAACAAAATCGTAGCTGGCATGTAGGAATTCCAGTGCACTACATTAGGCACCCTTAGATTGCCTGCTAGTCCAGCATACAGAGTCATGGCTAGTTTATGGTACGCACACAATCGTTAATTGGTGGTTTAAATATGCGCAAGGGATATGCAATGTAGTATCATGTAGAGATGTCTGAAATTAGCCGTGTCAACTTGCAGATAGGGTTACACAATGAAAAAGTACAACATGTATGTGGCAATTTCATGGAACATTGCAAAAAAGGAGAGGCAACGGTGAGCCTATACAGTGTGCTATGGTACGTCACTCCTCCATTGCAGCTATTTGTATGCCAGTTCTATTAGCCAAGTTTCTTAGGGACCGTTATTACGAGTTATCCTAAGAAAATAAGCACCTGTGAATATAAGCTCCATGTAATAAGCCAACCAGTTCTTTTCATTGCGTTTTCAGCTTATCTTTTGTATGATCAGTGGAAAGTCTAGATTGCATTATATTTTTTCATTTTGCTGCCCATATGGAAATTAATTTGACTTGCAAACATCACAAATTGAACCCAGTGCAGCAATTAATGACCATCCCTATTTGCTCAAAATGCAAATACAAAGATACCATCTACTTGGCACAATCTACTTTGGTCAATGTTTTCCATAGAGATCCCATTGCCTAATTTAAACGAAGAACGCATGACCCACATTTAAATGAAGAGCAATTATTTATTGAAATTCGATGGTCCAAGTGGCTGGTTATTATCATATAGCAACACCACCTGAAAGCATCATATAGCAGCAGCAGCTCATAGCAACTCATCATACAACAGCAGCAATATGCAATTCATCATATACCAGCAGTAGCTCATAGCAATTCATCATATAACAACAGCAGGAGCAGCTCATAGCAATTCATCATATAGCAGCAGCAGGAGCAGCTCATAGCAATTCATCATATAGTAGCAGCAGGAGCAGCTTATAGCAACTCATCATATAGCAGCAACAGCTCATAGCAATTCATCATATAGCAGGAGCAGCAGCTCATAGCAACTCATCCTACAACAGCAGCAGCTCATAGCAATTCATCATATAGTAGCAGCAGGAGCAGCTCATAGCAATGCATCATATAGCAGCAGCAGAAGCAGCTCATAGCAATTCATCGTATAGTGGATTAGAATGAAAATTTGGCAAAAAATCAAAGGAGATCCTCACCTTGTTGGATGAGCTCATCCTTCAACAGCACCTCAAGGCCATGGCCTGGGAGGAGGGGAGGGGGAATAAGGTGCCTTCTGCTGCAGTGTGGCATCAGCCGTAGTTGTGCGGCGCCCGCCGGAGTAGTGCGTTGGACGAACCATAATGGAGCAGCTACTAGAGACCATGAGAATGAGGGGCGGCGCTAGAGGGAGGAGCAGCCAGGGAGATTTGCCCCTACCCGCAGGCCATGTAGCCTAGCTGGACATAGCATCGTTGAGGACCAGGCCAGATGGGACCACTGGCGACGGCTCGCTGGAGGAACCCTAGTGCTGCATGCAGGGGATCGAGGTAGAGGGAAAGGGGAGAGGAGATGCAAGACGGCAGGCAATGAATGCTTGCGTGTTTGTTTTTACTTGAGGGTCAGGTGTGACATGGGCGTCAGCAGTTGCATTTTGAGTGTAATATAGGCACACAACAGAGTCATTTCACTATTCGCCTTCCCTTCAATTTTTAGTGAGGTTCTATGCGAAACACCCCCCTCCAAAGCGAAATTAGTTAAGCCCAAGCCCCTAACTCAAAAATGACTTCTTTACATCTTTTATGGCTTATTTTGACAATATGCCCTGAAAAGGCGGAATCGAACTGGCCCTTAACCTGCAATTCAATTGTGCGTGCAATGATGAATCACTCCTGCCTGCTATCTATACATTTAGGCATCATCATACATGGCATAACCTAATACATGTGCATTCCATTGTAGAATCTGGAATATGCAATGTTTATGTTAGTTCATACGTTGCACATGATGTTTAAATGCCCCTTAAATCTGGTCAGTCAAGTGATGGTCTTTAAGCCTCCTTCTTTGCTTCTTTTCTTGATATGTAAGATTTGCTCACACATCTGTTCAATTGCTTGTTTGCATCAGCCAGCCATACTAGGACTATTTGCTTTGATTACTTGCTATTCTTGACCTAAAACTCTAACAATAGGCTCTCCAGTAGTTGGGCCTTGTCTAACGCATAGGTGACATAAAGGTTTGGCTGTACACTACAGTAGGCTCTCCAAGAGTACCTGGAGATCCAGTTCGAAGGTATGCCTAGTTTTTACGTAGTGCAGACATAGTAAATGCTCATTTCATTGTGTGCAAGTGCAAGAGATGCAGCATGTTTCATTATGTGGTGTTGTTTTGTTATAATCTCATCCTTTTGTGTTCACAGACTGGAAACTATGCATATTTATCTTCCAAGGAGACGAGTATCTAGTTTGTGTCACCTTGCAGAGGGGGTGCAATGAAGATAAGATTGAGGATTTCCAAGTACAAGATGTTAGGAAGGAGCCTTGCAAGGGAAGTAGGAGCTGCGCTGAGCCTCTTCAACCTGCTAAGGTAAGTCACTGTATGCAACTCAACAGTTCAATTCCTTGTTTGTTTCAGGCATAATTAATTTGCTCTTTTCAATTGCTTTATTTGTCCTCAGTTAATGAGATGCCCAAATAATCATGCCTAATGTTCGGTACTTGTATAACTATTAGTTGACATAATTAAAGGCCTTACCATTTAATTACTCTACCGAAGTGTGCCTGAAGCTTTGAAGTCTATTAACCAACTATTATTGCATGAGGCTCACAATCTAGTTTATACTACGCTAATGATTGCATAGTTTTGCCTGTTGTAGTATGTTTGTATGAAACCCTCTGCTGTTCATTATGCTCCCTAAGACTTTAATTGAGATACAGAATGGCCAACTGCTTGCTTATACGCAATGTGCTGTCTAAATTTGTAACTTGTCTGTGTTTTCGATTGGGCCCCAACATCACGCTCCTCTGTTGAACTAAGAGGGATTTCTGTATGCAGGATGCACAGACTATATTTCTTATAATTTTTAAAATATCACCTGCTTATGCTTCATCACGTGCAACATTATTGTTAGTCCTGTTTTGCCATGTAGTACAAAATACTGTCTTGCTCGCTTCACTTTTGTAACTATATTTTTGCCCTAGTCATGTGTACTTACAGAAACATTTCAGGATGAAGTGACATCAACACAAAGATCTGCGAGCAGTGCGGCATGGCCATTACCGAATGATTATGGATTGGAATTGGAATGTGTTGATGTTCTCGAGCATCAACTAGAGGTGGCAAGACAACATGTACATGATTGTCAACATTTAATCAACAAGTTGAGACTGGACATGCAGGTATTAGATGCAGGAGTCAAAAAAATGAAACAAGACACTGAGGTAACCATGAAGGAATTGGAGATTTTGTAGACTGAAATTTGTGCTACCTGAATCCGGCCAATCGATTATACTTCAAATGGAGTTAAGTTCATGCGCGTCCATGATGTATGAGCTGTATTTACCCAGTGTATGTAATTTGCTGTTTGTGTATGCTTTATTAACACCTGTGCCGAACCATAATGCCAGTGAGTATAATCGGCTATAATTTCTTTATTGTATAGTGTAGGATTATTCTACCTTTCTATGCCTTGATCTCTTTGTTGTATAGTGTATGCTTTTTAGAGGTGATAGTATTGAGTAGGATAATTCTTTGAATATGCTATATCGTTCAAACGGGGGACAACTCGCCCGATCATGGCCCTTCACGGGCTGTACGATCCATGGGTCATATACGGGCCGTCGGACCCATGGGCCTTCAATGGGCCGTCGGACCCATGTGCCTTCAATGGGTCGTCGGACCCATGGGCCTTCAATGGGCCGTCGGACCCATGGGCCTTCAATGGGCCGTCGGACCCATGGGCCTTCAATGGGCCGTCAGATCCATGGGCCTTCTACGTCTCGCAGGATCATGGGCCTTCTACGTCTCGTAGGATCCATGGGCCTTGTAAGGGCCGACTCATTTATGGGTATTGTACGGACCTTTAATGAGCCGTACACGAGCCTTTAATGGAAATCGTACGTTTTATGGGCTGACCATAGCGGGCCGTTAATAGGGCGTATTTGGTGATGCTATGAAAATGGCCCAACAGATTAACGGTCCACAAACGGGCCGATTGTAACGACGGGCTGAATTTGGCCGACAAGCAGAAAATGATAGTAACGGGTCGTAAGTAACCGAATGCTGCAAATGAGCCCAAGAATAAATGGGCCCTCAGAAGGCCGAAAGAGAACTTGGGCTGGAAACGGCCCAATGGAATAACAAGCCGTTAATGGGTATGAAGTGATACACTGTTCATTACGAGCCAGTTTCACGACGGGCCATTTATGGGTGTAAAGTGATACACTGTTCATTACGGGCTAGTTTCAACACGGGTCGTTAATGGGCCAATAGTTACAAAGGGCCTCATATGGGCCGAAAGACGTCATGGGCCATACATGGGCCAGAAGTGAAAATGGGCTAGAATCATATTTGATGGCCCAGATGACACTACTGGGCCTAATTCGGATAGGGCGTAACGGGCCTTGGGTTAGCGGGCTGTAAATGGGCTATACGCGAATAGGCAGTTAACAGGGCTTTTCCATGGGCTGACCCGCCACCTTTTGACCAAGTAAAACGGGCCGGCCTTTTCACAGGAATGGGCCACTGTTTGACCATGCCACGTGTCCACGTATCATAGGCACCTTCTGTCCAATGAGTGGATGACATCTGTCCCAACGATGAGTCGACACGTGTTCCTTCCAGCCAATGATGATTTTACACGTGGAAAATCCCCATTGGTCGGGGCTGTTAATGGGTTATCGCATCCAAAACCCGACCCGATAGCTTAACGGCGTTCCGTTATGGTGGATGCCACGTGTCGGTCACCCTTGATGAAAGCACTTCTGTGACGCGCGATTTATCGTCATGGAAGTGGACACTTCCGTGATGATAATTTTGGTAATGTCATGGAACACTTCTACGACAGCACATGTATGACTATCTTGATTCTGTCATAAATTTGTCATGGATGTACATGCATGACAAAAAATGCGACCTACTGTGACAAACACGTATCATCACCGAAGTGTATTTTTTTGTAGTGATGCCACACTGCGAGAGTTCCTACATGAGAATTGGGACATCTTTGCCTGGCATCCTTCAGACATGCCAGGCATCCCATGCAGGCTGGCCAAACATAGCCTAAACATACTGAAGGGATACAAGCCGGTCAAGCAGACTCTTCGGCGCTTTTCAGAACCTAAGCGACAAGCCATGGGAGAAGAGCTATCCAAATTACTCGAGGCCGGATTCATCAGAGAAATAAAACATCCGGACTGGCTAGCAAACTTGGTGATGGTACCAAAGAAGGAAAAATGCTGGTGCCTATGTGTCGATTTCAAGGAGCTCAATAAGGCTTGCCCCAAGGATCCCTTCCCCCTCCCCCGCATTGATCAAATCATCCATGCTACCGCATGACACGACTCATTGTGCTTCCTCGACGCATACTCTGGATACCATCAAATCAAGATGGCAGAGTCCGATCAAGCCGCAACGGCATTCATCACACCATACGGCCCATTCTGTTTTAATACCATGCCTTTCGGGCTCAAAAATGCCGGTGCAACCTATCAACGCATGATTCAGACATGCCTGGAAAAACAAATCGGCAAAATAGTGGACACATACGTAGACGACGTGGTCATCAAAACCAGACACGTCGAATCTTTAATAGACGACTTGAGGCTTACATTCGACAATCTCCAAACATATGACATCAAGCTCAATCCAGAAAAATGCGTTTTCGGCGTGCCTGCCGGAAAGCTGCTGGGCTTCATCGTTTCCAATAGAGGAATTGAAGCAAATCCGGCTAAAATCCGAGCTCCATCACAGTTGGCTACCCCAACAGACCTCAAGCAAATCCAGAAACTGACTGGATGCATGGCTGCCTTAAGCCTCTTTATCTCCCGATTGGGAGAAAAGGCACTACCTCTTTATTGCCTTCTTCAACGCACCGAACACTTCGAGTGGACAGATGCAGCCACGGCTGGATTGGAAGAAATAAAGGCCCTCTTGGCCAGCAACCCAATCCTGGCCGCACCAAATATTGGTGAACCCATGCTGTTATATATAGCTGCAACACATCAGGTTGTAAGCGCAGTGCTCGTCGTCGAACGAGAAATGGACGGACATAAATTCCTGCTTCAAAAGCTGGTATACTAAGTATCCACTGTCCTCACTCCATGCAAGTCCCGGTACCCACATTATAAAAAGATAGCATATGCGGTCTTCATGGCATCCCGGAAGCTACGACACTACATTCAAGAGTGTTCGATCACGGTGGCCTCTGAAGTACCACTCAACGATATAATAAATAACCGCGATGCCACGGGACGAATTGCTAAATGGGCTATCGATCTCCTCCCATTTGACATAATATACAAACCAAGGCGAGCCATTAAGTCACAAGTACTGGCCGACTTCGTCACCGAATGGAAAGAAGCCGAACTCCCTAAAGAGTACAAAGCATACTCCAATTGGATAAAGCACTTTGACGGCTCTAAGATGCTGGCTGGTCTAGGGCAGGCGTTGTCCTGACACCCCACCGGAGATACAGTCCAATACATACTCCAAATATTATACACAAACTCCAACAACACAGTCGAATATGAGGCTCTATTACATGGTCTTCGTATGGCAGTCTCCATGTGGGCATTCAACGCTTGGAAGTGCGTGGGGACTGAAACCTCGCAATATCTCAAATAAACGGAAACTTTGACGCCAAGGACCCAAAAATGGAGGCTTACCATAATGCTATCCTCAAAATGTTAGCTCGGTTCGAGGGGCTCGAATTCTACCATGTGGTCTGAGAAAACAATCAAGCGACGGATATCCTCGCCCGCATCAGTGCTAAGCGCGACCCCGTCCCACCTAATATCTTCTTGGAAAGGCTATTCAAGCCATCCGTTGTATGGGAAGGGGAGACCGGTAATACCGGTCCAGATCCAAACACAACCCCAGATCCCGAACAATCTAACCTAATCGGAGGCTCCGCCATCGAAATAACACCTTCGGCCCACGTGATTATGGCTGTCATTGCCCCGTGGACAGAACCCTTCTTAGCCTACCTAAATAGGCAAGAACTCCCTGAGGACCAAAATGAAGCACGTTGCATTGTGCGGCGCTCTAAAGCCTACAAGGTTCACGAAGGAGAGCTTTATAAGAGAAGTGCGACAGGAGTGCTCCAAAGGCGCATCTCCGAAGAGGAAGGACGGCAGCTACTGGGCGAAATTCATGCTGGACTCGGCGGCCATCACACCGCAGCTCGGGCCCTTGTAAGCAAGGCCTTCCATACAGGTTTCTACTGGCCGACAGCCCGAGCAGACGCACAGGACCTTGTCCAACATTGCGTCGATTGCCAGCTTTTTGCAAATCAAAGCCATATGCCACCTACCGCTCTCCAAACAATCCCCATAACTTGGCCCTTTGCGATCTGGGGGCTCGATATGGTTTGACCCCTTAAAGGAGGAAGCCATAAGAAAAAAATACTTGTTGGTCATGGTAGACAAATTGACCAAATGTATAGAGGCCAAGCCAGTCAAAACAGCCGAATCCGGACCAATGATATACTTCATATCCGGGGTCGTACACCGTTACGGTGTCCCCCACAACATCATCACTCACAATGGCTCCAACTTCACAGCTGACGAGGTGAAAAATTGGTGCGGCAACATGGGCATTAAGCTCGATTATGCCTCGGTCTATCATCCCCAACGGTCAAGTCGAACGAGCAAATGGTCTTAATATAAGCGGCATCAAATCCAGACTAGTACTTTCCTTGAAGGAACCATATATGCACTGGGTCAAGGAGCTCGACTCCATACTATGGGGGTTGCGGACCACGCCGAATCGCACCATCGGATACACCACCGTTTTTTATGGTGTACGGTGCAGAGGCGGTATTGCCCTGCGATATAATTCGTGACTCACCTCGAGTGCGCATGTACGAAGAGAGAGTAGCCGAGATTGATCAGCAGGATAGTTTAGATGCCCTGGAGGAGGAGCGTGACGTCGCAAAGGCCCGTTCCGCATTCTATCAGCAGCAGGCTCGAAGGTATCAAAGCAGAGAAGTACGGGCCAAAACTTATAACATTAGCAAACTCGTTCTACGCTTACCGGAGAAGAAAAAGGACAAGCTCAAGCCCAAGTGGGAGGGTCCCTTCATCATTGTCAAAGTTCTCACCGGAGGAGCGTACCGTCTGCGTGATGCATCACATAATCGACTCAAGACGAACCCATGGAACGCGGCCAGACTCCAAAGATTCTACGCCTAGTGCCGAACTTTGTGTTCGCTCCTTACCTCCACCTTTCTTTTTAAAGTTATATACTCTTTCTCTCTTTATTTCTTTTTATATATATAACCTTAAAAGCTTCAAGTGCGCTTCGACCGCACACTCCTGCCGCGCTATGCGCGCTTAATATACCTGGGGGCTTCCTATACAGAAGCTTAATGTAATTATCTTCCGGGCTTTAGGCCCACCACATATGCGTCACTTCCCCATATGTACCTTTTTCCACCATTATATGCATCGATATGACTTATGTTTTGGCCAAGCTGGGTTGCCTGGCTCTTGTGTTTATGCCCTACGTTCCTATTAATTCGTCTAGGGCATAAGGGGAGCACCTCTGCGATTGTTACTGCCGGGCCAGCCGGATGTGTACCTCAGACTGGATAAAGCCGAAAGCTAGCGTTCTTAAGGGAATATTCAATCGGTGAACAAAACATGTTTCTTACCTACTTACAATATAAACCCCCAGATGTTTTATATCCCGCGTCTCTGTGCGCAGCTCGGACATGCACATTAATGCATGTGTACCTAGGGAAAGGAACCCTTAATGGATCTATTCTCCCTAGAAGATGTTTCTTACTATCCATGTAATATAACATAGCTAGTTGGGTACTTATCTGTTTAAGAACTTATGACCCCTACGCCTGGTTTCCACGCATACCCCGGTTTATATACCTGAGTGGGTATTTGGATACACTTCGGACTATAGGGTCCGGAGGGTAAAGCGAAAAGGTCCTCCATGACAAATGATTTACAATCCGGCTAGGGACAAATTATGTCAGCTGAATTACACAGTCACTTAGATTGACTAATTTCTTCTTCTATACCATCCAACAGGCTGTCTAGCCTACAATCCTGTTGGGAATACTTTGCAGCTAAAGCTACCTGGTCATATACCAGACTAACAGGGACCTCTTTCCCATCTGACCCTACGGGCCCGACCTCGGCCATGTGGTTCGGGTCAGCCTTGGTGTATCTAGTCTTCACCGTCGCCCAGGCTTCCCTTGCACCTTGTCGGCAGGCCGATATCTTCCATAATCGGAAGCACCGCCGTGCTCCCTTGAGCATCTCTACAAGCTCCCCCATACCTATTGGCAGGGAGGCGGATGTCCACAAGGCCTGGGCGATACCCTGCATCACCTACCGAATTTGTTCGTGCAACTTTGAGAGTTCTTGGAGAAAATCGCTTACAGATCCGGGCATCTCCTCTTCGGGATGACCTATAGTCATATCTACAGACATAACTCTGTTAGCTTGTTTCTTCGCCGAACTGTATAAAGGTTCGTTCGAGCACTTACTAAAAATGCCGCGTCGAAGCCTCTTATTCTCCTTCACGGAGTCAGCAAGCTGGCCCCGAACATCTTTTAGTTAAACGTCCAACCGGGTCTTGGCGTCCTTGAGATCATTATTCCCTCGAATAACCCATGTAAGGACGCGCTCACCATCCTATAGCTGACGTTGAGAATGTTGCTCATTTTCCGACACGATCTCCAGATTGCCCCCGGGATTGTCTGCAGAATCTATTGTTAGGTTTGCATGCATGCCGAATACAACCTGGTACATGTCATTACATTCCTTTTTGATCGAGACAAGTATTACCAAATGGGATCTTCTTGGACTTCTCCATTCCGGCAACTATGGCCCATAGCTGGGCTTTGCACTCCTCTAGCTCTTTGGAAAGCTAAGTATTCTTCTTCGTAAGAACCTATGCATACAATGATCCTTAAATTAGTTGTGCCAACTATTTCAAGTCTCACGGGCTACTGATATACATGATTATCAGATTTTCTTACCCGTATATCCTTCACATACTGGTCCGTGGCTCTGGCAAGTCCATCTTGAGCAGCTCGGATGTACGCGTCTCCTGAGTTGAAGGCATTGAACGCCTCTTCAGAGAAACTAGGATCACAGAGTATGGCCCGACGACGCCTGTGATTAATGGCGCTCTCCACTTCGGAATTCATAGAGGACAATCTATCTTCATCCTCTGTAGGAGGACCATCTGGTGTTGTCCCTATGTTAGCCTCTGCCCCTAAGTCTGGCTCTAGAGTCTGGCTGGCGGAGGCATGGCCGGCAGGCTCTCAGGACACTATCCAGCGAGCGTTTTTTCTGCCAGGAACCACAGACATTACTATATTTTAAAGACGATAATCATGGAGCAAGCTTTTAATCATACCTCTGCGACGGTGTCTCAGTCCTAACCGCCTTCCTTTTGAGCCTAGCCGGCTTCGGTGCCCGTTGACGAGTCACCGCGGGTTCGGCACGGCGCCCCGATGGCCTTCCCTGTAAGACACAATACGTGTGCAGTGGGTAAGGTGCAAAGAAGGGATCCTTCTCGAAAGTTGGGACTCCGGTTTTACTTACATGCGACGCAGGGAGTAGGCCAGGGTAATCGGCTATAATGGCCACCAAGGCACCATCACAACTTAGCTGATAGAACGTCCTGCCGACGAGCTCCACAAACACGTCCGGATCTTCTTCGAGTCCGGGGTAGAGGGCCCGGTCGGGGTCCTCTGGCTGTGGGGACGGGCTATGGATCTCCCTCACAGCTTTTTGCAGTTCCTACTATGAATTAGCAAGATAAATATTTATGATAAAGAATGCGGGAAAGACTAGAGCAAAAGATAGCGGCTCACCCAGCTTGGAGGGTTGTACATGGAGAACCATCCCGTGGCTTAATACGTACGAAATCCTCTTCTTCTCCTTTGTACAAATCGGACAGTATCTTCGCCAGAGCAGTGGCGGAGTCTGGACCTTTACGACCGCAGCGGGTGGCATCGTCTTCTCCATTGAAGTGCCACATGGGTTTTCCCCGATACTCAAGTGGCTGCACCCCCCGCATTATAAAAATTGACATAACCTCGATTATTGTCAGTCCTGATTTGGCCAACATTTTTATCCTGCCCATCAGGTGAAGGACCTCTCTGTTGTATTCCTCCTGGGGGCTCCGAGGGCGCCAATTTTGGCATTTCTTTAACGGGGCATTAGCAAACTCAGGAAGGCCCATCCGAATAGGGTCTGGAAGGGGGACGTCCTCCATATAAAACCACTCCAAAGGCCAGTCTTCGGACGTCTTCTTCGGAGTACCGGACAGGTATCCGGTCCCGGCGATGCGCCATATTTCGGCTCCACCCACTTGATATATCGACCCCTCCTGAGTGCGGGGTATGAGGCAGAATAGCCTCTTCCATAGCTCGAAATGAGCTTCGCAACCCAGAAATAGCTCGCAGAAGGCGACGTAGCCTTCGATGTGTAGTATGGAGGCAGGGGTGAAGTTATGCAGTTGGAGGCCGTAGAACTCCAGGGGCCCGCGGAGGAATGGATGGATTGGAAATCTGAGTCCCCTCAGCAAGTAAGGGACAAGGCATACCCGCTCCCCCTTGCACGGGTTGGGAAAACTCTCCGCTTGCTCCCTGCTATTATAAGTGGCTAGTCCGACTCGGACGGGGACCATGTACGCAGGCGGGAGAAACCCCTGGGTCGGCAACTCTACCAATCGGCTATGGGTGACGGAACACTTCTCCCAATCGCCTGGCTTGGTGCTATGGGAGCGAGAGGAGGAACTGCGACGGGCGGCCAGGATGGGAAGGTTTATTCCAGGCGTGCTTTGATGGATACTCGTTGGGGAAGGATGGTGTGATTTGGATCTGAAGATCCCCGTCTCATTAAATAGACGATTTGCTTACATGGTCAGGGTGGCAAATGTAAAAATGCCCCGACTTCTCACATTCACTCGACACGTGTTGATTGCCATTATTGGAACACAGAAGCTGAGGAGTGCAACATTAATGGGAAGCCGGACACTACTCGTTACAACAGGTACTCTGGATTTGGAGGAGAACCCACCTTGCAATGCCGAAGACAATTTGCGTGGCAGACTCATCGTCACTGAAGCCTGCTTCGGGGGCTACTGTGGGAGTCCTGGATTAGGGGGTCCTCGGATAGCCGGACTATATACTTTGGCCGGACTGTTGGACTATGAAGATACAAGATTGAAGACTTTGTCCTGTGTCTGGGTAGGACTCTCCTTTGCGTGGAAGACTCTCTCTGCCGACTCTGTGTAACCCTAGCCCCGTCCGGTGTCTATATAAACCGGAGGGTTTAGTCCGTAGGAAAACAACAATCATAATCATAGGCTAGCTTCTAGGGTTTAGCCTCTATGATCTCGTGGTAGATCAACTCTTGTAATACTCATATCATTAAGATCAATCAAGCAGGAAGTAGGTGTCGGTTTCAAAACCGGCGGATCTCGGGTAGGGGGTCCCGAACTGTGCGTCTAGGCGGATGGTAACAGGAGACAAGGGACATGATGTTTTACCCAGGTTCGGGCCCTCTTGATGGAGGTAAAACCCTACGTCCTACTTGATTAATATTGATGATGTGTGTTACAAGAGTGGATCTACCACAAGATCAAGGAGGCTAAACCCTAGAAGCTAGCCTATGGTATGATTGTTGTAATGGAGGTTATGTCCTACGGACTAACGCCTTTCGGTTTATATAGACAACGGAGAGGGCTAGGGTTACACAGAGTCGGTTACAATGGTAGAAGATCTACATATCCGTATTGCCAAGCTTGCGTTCCACGCCAAGGAAAGTCCCATCCGGACACGGGACGAAGTCTTCAATCTTGTATCTTCGTAGTCTTGGAGTCCGGCGGACGATGATAGTCCGGCTGTCCGGACACCCCCTAGTCCAGGACTCCCTCAGTAGCCCCTGAACCTGGCTTCAATGACGATGAGTCCAGCGTGCATAATGTTCGGCATTGCAAGGCGGGTTCCTCCTTTGAATAATCCATAGAAGATTGTGAACACCAGGATAGTGTCCGGCTCTGCAAAATAAATTCCACGTTCCACCGTTGAGAGAATAATATATACACAAGTTCAATCTGCTGACGTATTTTGCGGCATGACGTCACACCACTACCAAGCCTTTAGTTGAATCGTTTTTTATTATACCACCTCAGCGTGTTTAGCGAAGCGGTTTCCTTGGCACGTCTTGTCGAAGCAGAGATCATGTTCCCCTTATTCCGGGATTCTCATCAATACGGACGTGGGTAACCCAACCGCGCCATTGATGGTGGCGCTTGGGAGATAAGCGAGTTTTACCAGGCTAGTGGGGACGCATAGTCTTCGTCCGCCTATATATAAGGGATAAGGATTCACCTTTTCACCTACGCCTTCTTCCCCCTTTGCTTATCCATCTCCGCGCCCTCAAGCTCCAGCGCCCAAGTTCGCGCATCTCGCCTCGACCTTCTCCGACCATGTCCGGAGCGGGAGGTAAATGGCTGGCCTCCACCGTTAAGGAGGAGCACATCACAAAGCTGCGCAGCGCCGGATACCTTTCCGGCGACGTCGCGCACCGGCTGCCCGACGAGGGGCAGCTCATCCCCACCCCCGGGCCCCATGAGAGGGTCGTTTTCCTCCCCCACTTCCTCCGCGGACTGGGCTTTCCACTTCACCCCTTTGTCCGGGGGCTCATGTTCTACTACGGCCTGGATTTCCATGATCTGGCGCCGAACTTCATCCTCAACATCTCGGCGTTTATCGTCGTGTGCGAGGCCTTCCTCTGCATCCAGCCCCACTTCGGCTTGTGGCTCAAGACCTTCAATGTCAAGCCGAAGGTAGTGAAGGGCACTCAAGCGGAGTGCGGAGGCGCCATGTTGGGCAAGATGCCCAACGTCCTTTGGTTCGAAGGGGCCTTCGTGGAATCCGTCAAGGGGTGGCAGTCGGGGTGGTTCTATATCACCGAGCCGCGCGACCCTTCGTGGGCGGCGGCCCCCGAGTTCAGATCTGGTATCCGCACGCAGCTCACCTCCTGGAAAGAGAAGGGCTTGCTGTGGGGTAATTCGAAGGAGCTGACGGGACTCCAAGCCTGTATCCAGAAGCTGGTGAACAAGAAGCTCAGGCTGGTTAACATGGTCCAAGTCATGCTCGTCCGCCGGATTCTCCCATGCCAAGAACGGGCATTCAATCTGTGGGAGTTCGATCCGGAACAGCACCAGGCGCTGAGCGGGCTCTTCGACACAACGTACGAAGGCGCCTGGAGGGTGCTGTTTAAGGGCGCCGAAGCCCCCGCATCCGCGACGGAAGATCGCGGATTCCACTCGCAGCGTCCAGCTGACGAGGTAAGTGATTCTACCCCTTTATGGGACACTTGTTGTTGATAGTTCGACCCTAAGCGGGTTTTAATCTCCCTTCTCCTTTGACAGGAATGGATGAAGAAGGCTGAGCAGCTCGTCTGCCCGGCTCCCATGCCAGAAGACCCATTGGACACCCGTCTGGCGGGGCTGTTGGTTCCGGCACCGCATGTGGTGCCGGAGAAGAAGGCCAAGAAGGTGGCCACGGGCACTCGAAAGAGTTCCCGTTTTCAGGTGTCCGACGACTCCGAGGCGGATTCCTCCCCCGAAGATGAGGAGGAGGAAGAAGACTCTCCCCCAGAGGAGGGAGAGAGAAAGAGGAAGGCCTCCCCAACAGGGGAGGCCGAAGGGTCCAAGAGGGGAAGAACTATTCCCCCCGGACAGCTCCGCCAACACCAACATTGGCGATGAAGAGTGGCCCCCAAGGGCCAGGCCTCAGGAGAGATCGTAAGTATCTGGATCCCTGAACGATCTACAATTTCTTTTTGTCACATAGTGTCCTTCTAACGCCGCATACTGCCTGCAGTCCGGCCGACGATGATCTCCCTACTTCGTCGAGCGGGTCATTGGCTGCATCGGATGTGGAATCCATTCCGACTGCCTCCACCCCTCGTGCCGTTGAGGATGCCAAGGTGGGATCCCGGGAAGGGACCCATCAGGAGGAGGCTCCGGAGGCGCCGCAAGGCAGCCTCCCGGACTTTGCGCCGGACTCTACGCTGGAACCCGCAGTGGTTCCAGAGTCCGGCAGGCGGCCCCTTCGCAAGAAGGGCAAGACCGTGACACCGGCAGCCCCCGTCCAACCGGAGGCGCCGGATCACTTGTTGGAGGCGCTCAAAGGCGCTTCCATCGAGGAAGAACACCACACTATCATGAGTGCGGTGATTCAGAAGGTTCAGCTCGCCAAGAGCGGGCTGACCGAAGCCTGCAGCAGCCTTCTAACAGGCTTTGAGGTAAGAAGTTAAAATTATGTAATGTAATACCGCATAGACAGTAGCCCCTGATGCTCAGTTCGGCGTTCGGAAAGAAAAGCCGGACTGAGGATCTAAAAAGATATACGCAGGGTTGCTAAAAAATATGTCAATATGGGTTTGCAGGCTGCGCTGCTGACCTCTGCCGCACTGACTGCGGAGGTCGGTGCATTGAAGCAGGATCTCGAGCGGTCCGAGCAAGAGCTCGGCCGAGCCAAGAAGCAGCTCGAGGACAAAGAAGGTGAGTAACACCACTTTAAGATTTACCTTACAGAAAAGGATTTAGGTTGCAATAAAAATGACAAGGATAACATGGGTACTGCAGGGGCCACTAACGAGGTGGCAACCCTGAAGGAGGCTGTGTCCGCGGCCGAACGCAATGCGGCCGCGGAACGGGCCGAGCGAGAGAAGCAGGAGGCGCGGGTGGCGGAAGTGCGGCAAGAGCTCCAGGCTCTCATGGAGAAGCATGAGAGTTTGGAGCGCGACTCCAAGACTCGAGAGTCCGAGTTCGCCTCGGCTCTCGAAAGTGCCAAGTCCGCCAAGGCCGAGGCCCGTAAGGCCCTTCAGGAGGTTGAAGATGTGAAGAAGATAGCGGCGGGTAAGGCATTTTTCATGCAAAGCAAGCATGTTAATGTAAACTACCTGACACTTACCCGCATTCGGAGCTCTCCAGGGGCGTTTGCAGATCTGCCGCGCAGTGTATCCGATGCCGCCGCATTCTACCGTGGCCAGGAGGGGAGCTCAACGGAGAAGGTCTTCTGGTCTCAGTACGCTGAGGCCGGCCATCCGGTGCCCCCTAGCGACCAGCTGAAGCAGCTGGTCGAGCTCCACAAGGCGGCTGAGGAGGCCATGAAGGGCCTCATAGTCCGGCTGTGGCCTGGACAGGCCATGCCTGGGAGCTACTTCGGCCTCGTGCGGCGGCTGGTGGATGCGTGCCCCTGGGTGGAGGTCGTCAAGCGCTCCGCCTGTATTGAAGGTGCTCGTCGGGCCCTTGCCCGCGCAAAGGTGCACTGGGGCAGGCTGGATGCGGAGAGGCTTCTTACTGACCCGCCGCCAGCGGGCAAGGAGTATCGTACGCCCGAAATGTACTATAAGACTGTCCTGAAGGGTGCCCGCAATATTGCGGATGAGTGCCCTAGAGATGTAATTATTGAGTAAACTCGCTATGTATTATCCTGTGCGCTGAAAACTTTGTTCATATGCGCTTAAGCAACGCTTGTTTAATTTAAAATATTACCTTCTGTGCGGCCGTTTATAAAATCTGAGAGATGGCAAGTCGTTGGCTTCAGCCCCCGAGCCGCAAGTGCTGGGGTGTTCGGGATAACTTGAGCACTCTTGTTCCCATTTTTGGGTCCATCTAGGGAGGCGCTCAACACAACGAACAAGGCAACCGGACTTATAATGCTTGAACACTCTCACTTAGCCATAGAATTCTATAATTTTAAATTTCGGCGAAGCCCCTAGTATTCGGAAGACCGAATTCGGGGCGCTATCCACGCCTTCGTCGGACATTATCCGGTACTTCGCTCGAAGCGGCATGAGTCTTTAGGGACCCGAAAAGACCTCTCGAACAGCGACCAGTCTCTCGCCTTATCATGCCAGTCAGTTTTAGCTTTCTCCACTGAGGCGCTCGCCCAGCTCAACCGGGGCGCAATCGCAGTGGTTCTCCCAGTGCCACCTTAGCCGACAGAACGGAACGTAAGGCACCAAAACGTGGGAGCCGGGCAAACCCAACTATTGACCCAAGACATGATTCGGAGCCGATTCATATAATGCTATAAGTTCGGGGTGCCGCACTTGTGAAAGTGTTCGGACTTATCACACCATAATGCGGGGAACGTAAGCCCCTGGTGTATTCGGCCATACCAAAATATACGGGTGCAAGATGTCATTAATGAACATATGTGTAAAGTAATGCAATAACAGGCAAAAGATGCTGCATTATTTATTCAAGGAATTCTGCTATGAGTGCGGAAGGATACAAATAGTGCGGTAAGCAAGGGATTGGACTAAATTAACATGTCCCCCTGCAGGGGTGGGCTGCAGACTGGTGTATATAATCGAATTTAATGCTCGTAATGGAGACCACCTGAGTGTTCGTCGCAGCCTTCTTCCCTCCCTGGCTGTTGCATCGTGAGTTCGGCGGGTTTGCCGCCGGACAGAACCTCTAGTGAACGGAGTCCTGTGTATACAAAGAAGGAAAATAAAATAAAAAAAGGCGACACACTTGTGAGCCCCTGGTGTGGTTGAGCCGCACTCTGGGTCTATTGTGGTCGTGCCCCTCCCCCCAGGCCCATGGTATCTCCAGAGCGTAATGATGTACGCGGAGGGTTGGTCTTGCAATCATGCGAGGGCTGGGGTTGGGGCCGCATTGCTACGCGTGCTCGGAATGTGCCAGGTGGTCTTGGTTGATGTTGCTCCGGGCGCGTTTGGCCGTGTCTGGCCGTTTAACGGCCGAACTCGAAAATTGCCTTAGAAGGCCGCTCTGTACTTCTACCGCGAGAGCCGCTGTATGTTCCTCCGTTCGGAGGGAGCGTTCCGTATTTCCGTTGACCGTGATGACTCCACGAGGGCCAAGCATCTTGAGCTTGAGGTATGCCTAATGCGGCACCGCGTTGAACTTTGCAAACGCGGTTCATCCGAGCAGAGCGTGATAGCCGCTGCGGAACGGGACTATGTCAAAGATTAACTCCTCACTCCGAAAATTGTCCGGGAATCTGAAGACCACTTCCAGTGTGACTGAGCCTGTACAATTGGCTTCAACACCTGGTATGACGCCTTTAAAGGTCGTCTTTGTAGGTTTAATCCTTGAGGGGTCTATTCCCATTTTGCACACTGTATCCTGATAAAGCTGGTTCAGGCTACTGCCGCCGTCCATCAGGACTCTCGTGAGGTGAAATCCATCGACGATTGGGTCTAAAACCAATGCGGCGAATCCGCCATGGCGGATACTGGTCGGATGGTCTCTTCGATCGAAAGTGATCGGGCAAGAGGACCATGGATTGAACTTAGGGGCGACTGGCTCCATCGCATATACGTCCCTTAGTGCACGCTTCCGCTCGCTCTTGGGTATATGGGTTGCGTATATCATGTTCACCGTCCGCACTTGTGGGGGGAAACCCTTCTGTCCTCTACTGTTCGGCGGCCGGGTCTCTTCCTCGTCATCGCTATGCAGCCCCTTGTCATTGTTTTCGGCAATTAACTTGCCTGCCTGCTTGAATACCCAACAGTCTCTGTTGGTGTGGTTAGCTGGCTTTTCGGGGGTGCCATGTATCTGGCATAAGCGGTCGAGGATTCGGTCCAAATTGGACGGACCCGGAGTGGTTCTTTTGAATGGCTTCTTCCGCTGACCGGGTTTAGAGCCTCGGAATCCGGCGTTGACTGCCGTATCCTCCTTGTCGTCGCCGTTAATACGGCGTTTATTTTTGCTTCGACGCGACCTGCCATTGTGGTCCTTAGTATCCGGACTGCCAGAATTTTTACTGAGGTTGTTGCTGCGAGCTAGCCAGCTATCCTCTCCCGCACAAAAGCGGGTCATTAATGATGTGAGGGCTGCCATGGATTTCGGCTTTTCCTGTCCTAGGTGCCGGGCTAGCCACTCGTCGCGGATGTTATGTTTGAAGGCTGCGAGGGCCTCTGCATCCGGACAGTCGACGATTTGGTTTTTCTTTGTCAAGAACCGTGTCCAGAACTGTCTGGCCGATTCGTCTGGCTGCTGAATTATGTGGCTTAGGTCATCGGCGTCTGGTGGTCGCACATATGTGCCCTGGAAGTTGTCGAGGAATGCGGCTTCCAGGTCTTCCCAACACCCAATTGACTCTGCGGGCAAGCTGTTAAGCCAATGCCGAGCTGGTCCTTTAAGCTTGAGTGGGAGGTATTTGATGGCGTGGAGATCGTCGCCGCGGGCCATATGGATGTGAAGGAGATAATCTTCAATCCAAACCGCGGGGTCTGTTGTGCCATCGTAGGATTCAATGTTTACGGGTTTAAACCCTTCAGGGATTTGATGATCCATTACTTCATCAGTGAAGCATAGCGGGTGTGCGGCGCCTCTATATTGAGCAATATCACGACGTAGCTCGAGTGAGCGTTGTCTGCTGTGTTCGGCCCGGCCGGGGTTGTTGTATCCGGCGCGACGGTATTCGTCGTGGGTCGTGGGGCGCCCACGTGATCCGTAGATGGATCTGGATTGCCTTGCTTTGTCCTCCAATATATCTCGCAAGTCCGGCGCGTTCCCTCTTGGCTTCGCACTTTTGGAGCGGTGCCGGGGTACGGTCTTGGTGGAGGGCCTGGATGCCTCTCTGTCCCGACCACGGGGTGGTCGGTCGGCCGTATTGTGCGCTGGTGATGAAGGTATGTATGCTTCCTCCTCTAATCGGGGGAGCAACTTGCGTTTTGGGTAGCTCTTGGAGGGGCGTTCGAGTTCATACTCTTCGGCCGCGAGGACCTCGGTCCATCGATCGGCCAGCAGGTCCTGATCAGCTTGAAGCTGCTGCTGCTTTTTCTTTAGGCTATTTGCCGTGGCGATAAGCCTGCGTTTAAAACGCTCTTGTTCGACGGGATCCTCTGGCACGACGAATTCGTCGTCGTTGAGGCTTGCCTCGTCTTCGGAGGGAGGTATGTAATTATCATCCTCGACCTCTTCGTCTGCCGCTCTCTCGCGAGGGCTTGCTTCTGCATCCTCCTGCGCTGAATCTTGCTGGAGGGGATTGTCTTCGGCACTGTCTGGAGTGTTATTATCTCCTGTGCCGGAATCTCCATTCTTGCTGTGGCGGGATTTAGAGCGGCGCCGCTGACGCCGGCGCTTGGGCTGTTTCTTTAAGGAATCTGCCTCCGCTGCTTCTTCGCCGTCCCCATCTTTTGGGGTGTCCACCATGTATATGTCATATGACGAGGTGGTCTTCCAGTGCCCTGTAGGCGCTGGTTCCTGTTCGTCTCCGGCATCGTCGTCCATACCGTCGATGTCTTCGGAGTCGTAGTCTAGCATGTCGGTTAGATCGTCGACAGTGGCTACAAAGTGGGTGGTGGGTGGGCTCTGAATTTCTTCGTCGTCCGCATCCCAACCATCCTGGCCATAGTCCGGCCAGGTCTCTCCGGATAGCGAGAGATGCTTTAGCGAATTTAGGATGTCGCCAAAGGGCGAGTGCTGAAAGATGTCCGCCGCGGTGAACTCCATGATCGGCGCCCAATCGGATTCGATTGGCAGGGGCACGGAGGTTCGGAGTCCGGCAGGGAGTCCGGCACCTCGGAGTCACGAGCTTTATAGGGGATAAGGTCAGAGTTTGGCTCCATCGCCGCGGAAGTTGCAGCCCCCGAGGCGGTGTCCAGCCACCGGTCCTCGGTCTGGGCGATCGGCTCCGGACTGAGGGCCGGAGCGGATTCGTGTGCGGCCACCAAGGCACTGTCCGGCGGCAGAGCTAAATCATGCCCATCGTGACAGCGCGGCACGCTCGGCTGTGGCTCGGGTCCGTCGAAGATCAAGTCCCCGCGGATGTCGGCCGTGAAGTTTAGGCTTCCGAACCTGACCTGATGGCCAGGGGCGTAGCTTTCGATCTGCTCCAGATGGCCAAGTGAGTTGGCCCACAGTGCGAAGCTGCCGAATACGAAGGTCTGTCCGGGGAGAAAAGTCTCACCCTGGACGGCGTTGTTGATTGAAGAAGCCATCAAGCCTATCGGTGACGACACAGAGGAACTCTCAATGAAAGCACCAATGTCGGTGTCAAAACCGGCGGATCTCGGGTAGGGGGTCCCGAACTATGCGTCTAGGCGGATGGTAACAGGAGACAAGGGACACGATGTTTTACCCAGGTTCGGGCCCTCTTGATGGAGGTAAAACCCTACGTCCTGCTTGATTAATATTGATGATGTGTGTTACAAGAGTGGATCTACCACGAGATCAAGGAGGCTAAACCCTAGAAGCTAGCCTATGGTATGATTGTTGTAATGGAGGTTATGTCCTACGGACTAAAGCCTTCCGGTTTATATAGACACCGGAGAGGGCTAGGGTTACACAGAGTCGGTTACAATGGTAGGAGATCTACATATCCGTATTGCCAAGCTTGCCTTCCACGCCAAGGAAAGTCCCATCCGGACACGGGACGGAGTCTTCAATCTTGTATCTTCATAGTCTTGGAGTCCGGCGGACGATGATAGTCCGGCTGTCCGGACACCCCCTAGTCCAGGACTCCCTCAGTAGGGTATTACCTCCATCAAGAGGGCCGAACCTGCGTAAACATTGTGTCCCCCGCCTCCTGTTACCATTAGACTTAGACGCACAGTTCGGGACCCCCTACCCGAGATCCGCTGGTTTTGACACCGACAGCCATGTCGACCTCAGCATCATTGGGTTGGTTGCTCAAGAAGTTGAGGCAGAGGTGTCTGTCGGAGGTGTGGAGGAAGATCTGAGGAATCTGTAGACGACGTCCAGGGCACTGCTATGTTGTGATGGATAGTTCCATCGTTGCAGGAGCTCTGGCGAGCCGTTGAGGCTGAAGTAGCACAAGACAGACATCGTTAATCTCAAGTGGGATTCTAATAGCATCTCCAACAGATAATGTAAAAATACATTACCAAAAAGTGATAGATGTAAAATTTACATCACCAAAAACTACCGGACTACAATGGATGATGTAAAAACTGTTGACTCTGAACTAACTGTCGAAACTGGAATTTACTCTAGAATCTTAATGTTAATGTCGAAATTGAATGCAATGGTAGTAGAGAGGCGCTTCACATGTAGTTTAGGGAGGGCTTGCGATTCATCTTCAACCTGCACCCCCCTGAGCTGCCAGCCACCACCGGCCGAACCGCTGGCCCACGCCGCCCGCGGCCGGGAGCTCCGCCTCGCTGCCCCAAAACCATGCCCCTCCGTCGGTCCACCACCGGCCCGGCCAGCCCTCTATCCCCCCATGCCGAGCTTTTTCTCTGGCGATCCCCACGACACCGCCCTACCACCGTGCCCCCCATCACCGCGACCACCACCCCCACCCTGAAACCTAAGATAGATAGTAGGGTACCTCTCCGGTGAGCCCCCCTCCTCACTGCGGGTGGTTCTTCCTTAACTCCGGCGATCCCCCCACCCCCTGAAAATCGACTGACCCAAAAGTCGATTCAGTCGACTGAAGTGTAGCTAAATCAGAGCAGAGCAGCAGCACGATCGAGGGGGAGAGCAGCAGCAGCAGCGCGAGCGAGAGCTGGAGCAGCAGCAGCAGATCCGGCTGGTATGGACGCTGCCGCCAAAGGAGCCTCGGACTTGGGAAGAGCCGTCATGGATATTTCGCCTATGGCGCGGCTTCGAGGTAGCCGCGCCATGGGGGTGCAGGATGGAGCACCGTCGGTGCCGGGAGGTCGAGTTAATGAGAAGGTCAGATGCGATGAGTGTACAATCTCTTTGGTGGCGTCGAGTAGGGCTCGGCTTCATCCGAGGAGTCGGTGAGGATGCTGCGGTTTCGGTGGAGCAGGTTAAGGCGGTGCTGTGGGGATGGAGCAGCCACGACAGATGAGGTGATCGTCGAAGAAACTCCTTGGAGGTGGAGGATGGGGCGGCTGAACCGGTGGGACGACGAGATGGACGATGGATCCTCATCCGGGGAGGTGGATGAGGGACATCGAGCTGTTGCGGTGGACGACATTGTCGGGGAAGAGGCTCCGGCCGGGCAGCGGTGAGGTGGCGGGCGGAGGAGGCTAGGGTTCACGGCTGGTTAGGAGAGGTTATGGTGGCCTGGGATTTCGAATGGCGAAAAGGAGGCGATGGGAGGGTGGGAACCATGACTTAGGGATGCGCTTGGCCAAAATGTAGGGTGTGTTACAAAAGTACCATGACCTATTTGAACTAGCAGCCCTTTCGGCCCAGGTTTAGAAGGGGGATTTCACATGTCGGGATTTGGCAGCTAGAGGGAGTTTTCACGCGTGTTGTAATTTTGGGATAGCAAGGCGCGAGTTTTGGGAGCACGATATCTGAGGCCTCCTTTGGTTTAGAGGAATCTTGTAGGAATTTCATAGGGTATGATTTCTATAGGAAAAATTCCTTCAGAGCCCTTTGGTTTGTAGGAATGGAATCCTATTCCTATGGAGGAATTCTTCATATCCTTCACATTTCATAGAAAAATAAACATCGGCCTAGACTCAATGAAAAAAATCCTATGATGTGAATCAAAGGGCATCTCCTTGCCTATTCCTACTCATAGGATTTGAGATACATGTCGTCTCATTTCCTATGACTTTCCTATTCCTACGATTTTCCTACCCTATGAACCAAAGGAGGCCTGAATTTTTAGGGGTTGAATTTTAGGGACAATCCTAACGTGTAATATTGTACTTGTACATACCAAATCAATTCGCACTTCCCTCAACAAAAAAACATAACTATTCACACCACACAAATAGAGAGTCTTGTCCCGTTTTACTATACAAATGCTATTCAAAGCTATGAATCCATGTTATGTCCAATTAAATTTTTTCACTGGCTGTATAATGCATGTAACCTACTCATACCAACATTTTAGTGCATTCCAAATGTCTATACTACCGCTGCAATTCAAACTAAATTTGATTTCGTTCCTCCATTTGAATAATAATCTACAATCATGATTGTTGCCAACTTCAACCATCATTCGTGTATTACCTTAACAACACACCACATGATTACTATAGCGATAGATATGAACTATGTGTTCTATATGAACTCGAATTCAATTTTTTGAATACACTCGATGTTGATTCCAGATAATAGTACATTTGATGTACTAACTAGATATTCATAATCTAAACCATGTTCCATACTTACACCGTGTTTATCACACAAAGTATAGTGCCGCGCCCCCTACATTATGAAAAGTATTTAGCCCTGAGCTGCAAAAGCCACAAATTGTCCCAAATTATAATCAATGTTCTACATTACGATATCTTCTTCAAGTATCTGTATCCACTTTTCTATAATGAATTATGATCTCTGTTCATCTTTTACACCTTCACGATCCTCTTCTCTTTGTAGCTAGCTAGCACTAACTTTCTATCTTGCATGCACACGCCCGCCCCCCTCTAACCCTCCCTCAGTGTCCCCTCCATCGCGCACATTCGTTATTTCTCTTTAGGTCATTCACCCACGGTGTGTGTAGGCCCCCGGCTCCTTCTTTCCGGCACACACCGGTCGTTATACCTCTCTAGCCAAGTGTGCCTACCACAAATACACAGTTCCCCTCTTCTCTTCTCACCATCCATGCCCCCTATGTCCAATACGGTTCCACGCAGGTGCACACTCCCGCCCCTCTTTTCATCGATCTTATACTCGCACACTCCTTCCCCCTCGACATAGTAGGCCTCTTGCACCACCTCCTAGCCGCACCCCTCTCCCCCTGTCCGCCTCTCCGGACCTTATTTGCTTCTAACACATGCATGCATGTATACATACCGATCTCCCTACATATAGCTAGGTCGACTATAATTCTTTTTCCCCACACACTGATATACTTACCTCATTAGTTATGTCTCTCCCTTTCTCGGACACACGACGGTTGATATTCCTATGTAGTTACGTATGCTTACCACAACCATATCGTCCCCCCCATCATCCTTGCATACCTCCCGACCCGTCTCTCACATGCATGTGCATAGACAGGCAGACATCCCTGGCCCTCTCTTATTGATATTGCACTCATACCTTCCGTTTGTCTAGCAGGCCTCTCCCACCATTTGTGAGAAGCAACTCCACCACCAACCCTCCGACACTCTACCTTTGTCTTTCTCCCAACCTTATTCTCTGCTACACATATGCATGGATGCCAATCGATCTCCGTCAATACATAGCTAGGTCTCTCTCCTTCTCCACACATATACTAGTTGATCTACCTCTCCATAGTTAGTCTCTGCACCCTCCCCCCCACACCGATAGTTGAATGTTGTAGGTAGGTATCCATGCCACAGAGAAAAACTGCACCTCTGACCTCTCAAATTCCAGTAGGCCAGCCACCCTATATCTTTGACGTGGGCAAAGACAAATTCGATGGCACTCTTTATCGATTGCGCAGCCACACATTTCATCCTTGTTTTCAATTATATCGATATCTCTCGCCGATGATCCCTCCACTCTCTTCTCGTGGATCGCTCCCTCTATATGTGATATATCCATGACTCTGTTTCACACACATTTCATATGTTACGTTTTTTAGTTTGAGATATCATCAACACATTGCCTTTGTTTCGCACAAACCATATCTCTCACAGTCCCACCCACGTACCTACCTGCACCTAAAGAAGAGGTGCACGTAGGACGCACATACTCACGTCTCCAATACAAAAAATACACTTCCGTGATGATACGTGTTTGTCACAGTAGGTCACCTTTTCTGTCATGCATGTACATCCATGACGATTTTATGACAGAATCAAGATAGTCATACCTATGCTGTCGTAGAAGTGTTCCATGACATTACCAAAATTATCATCACGGAAGTGTCCACTTCCATGACAATAAATGTGAAAGTGCAACTATCCCTAGGTGGTTTTGGTAATTCATAACAACATATAGCTCATTAAGGTAATGCTATTCCAAGACTATTATTTCAGGAAAGCTCAATGAATGGCATGGCATGGATGATGAAAGTGGATCCCTCAAAATACTAATGAAAAAGGATTGGCTCAAGCTCAAAAGCTCAAGACTCTTTGTCGGGGGTTGGGTGCGACATATGCCAATGGATGGCTTATCATGGTGGGAGCGAGTAGAACGTCGCCGGTGCCTGGAAGCGGGATAAGGCGTAGACACGAACGCCGGCGTACTTTACCCAGGTTCGGGGCTCTCCTAGGAGATAACACCCCTAGTCCTGCTCTACGGGGTCTCCGCATGATCACTAAGGCACAAGTGATACAATGGTTCTCCTCAAGCTATTTTCTAGAGGCAGGAGGAGGCAAGGCTTAGCTCTCTTCCTGCTCTAAGGGGTGGCTAGTTCTAATGGGGTCGAACCCTTTGCATGGGTGGCCTGGGGGGTTTATATAGGCATACCTCCCAGGGGTACAATGGTAATCTTGCCGGCTGTTGGGCCCGGCTATCAGTGTCTCCAGCCTCCGGCTTCTCCGCCGACCACTGGGGCCTGCCGCCTGGTGGGCCCCGCCGACTAGTTGGTGGCTGCTTACTGTAGTAGTGTCGTTGGTGACGAGAGCTTGGTAACCTTTGCGTGGCTACAGTCCCGCCGCCTGGCGGGAGGCCACTGTAGCCACACCTGGTCTCATCAGCTTAATGGCGTGCATGCCTCGGAAGAAGGGACGGCCGCCTATTGGAGGCTGGCGCCTCTTGAATCCGCTTGGTCGAGCTCCCGCCGCCTTCCTTGAGGTCACTTCCCGATAGGGCCCGCCTCTGGCAGGCCATACCGACAGGCCGTCATGGGGAATAGGACTCCGCCTGCCTGGAGCGACGTCAGGGGAGACATGGCATAGTGCCCCGCCGTGCGGAGATCTCCGTTTGTACGGAGCACTGTAGCCATGCCCGTCCTGAGCATTGGAGGCGATGCGCCTTATTGTAGCCATGCTCTATCTTGTACTCTTGAAGGGGGGCTCGGCCATGCTGCAGTTGTGAGGTGGCCGCCTGCCTGTTGCCGCCCTCTCTGGAAGGCGGCTGCTAGGAGTCGGCCACACGGAGTGCCGTAGTCTTGGGTCACCCACCCTCTGGCAGCCGGCCACTGAGCCAGCCGGCCCCAGAGGGCGGAGTTTCGGCTTGGGGCCCAGCTAGGCGGAGCTGGCCCAAAGTCTTGGTAAATCTTGGGACTCGGGTGAGTCTACCCGTGGCCCATTACTCCAACAGTAGTTCCAGAAGCCGGTGATGCGTCGTGGTCGAGGGGCTGTGAGGTCTCAATGGCTTCTCCCCTCCCCGAGCTCTGGGAAAATGTCGATCCGTCTGGTGGCCAGCCGACCGCTCAAGCTGGCCTCTCGTAGGCGGAGCTATGTGGTTGATTTTGAACTCCAAGGCGGGAAATAGGTGGCGTGCCTGTTAAGCTTCCTAGGCAGCCGCCCGCCACAGAAGCGCCACGCGGCGCACGTCAGCCTGACAAGCCTGCCATCCCATGCTCTGGATGGGACATGACACCTAGCCGGGCCCGCCACTACCACGCCTCGGCAGCCGGGCGGATTCACTGCGCTGGAGGGGGCGGTTGCCATCCCCACGACTATTCACGATGGGGTAAATGCGCGCGGGAGACGGGGGGTCATGGGGACGTGGGCGCAGTTAATCCCACGACCCCATGTCTCGCCCCCTCGGCTACATAGCCCGGGCGCTATAAGTAGGGAGGGGGAGAGGTGCGGCAAAGTTCCTGCGCCCCCTCCCACTCTTCTTCTTCTCCTCTCAGCCTCTGCTGCTGCTAACATAGCGCTGCCGTCGTTACTCGTCGCCGACGCGTCTCTCCCCTCCGCGCAGCCAGCCGGAGCCATTGGCGACTGGGATGGGTCGACCGTGATCGAGGATCACATCACCTTCCTCCGCGACACGCGTCGGATGCCCAGCGCGGCCTTCGTCAAGGCGCGGGTGCTGCCGGAGACGGAGATCTCACCGGCGCCGCAGGAAGGCGAGCGGGTCGTCTTCCGCTTGCATTTCCTGCGGGGCTTTGGCCTCCCGGGGAGCGGCTTCTTCCGCACCTTCCTCAACTTCTACAACCTTCAACCCCACCATCTCACGCCCAACGCTGTGACCTTGCTCTCCACCTTCGTCACGGAGTGCGAGGGCTACCTCGGCATCCTCCCCACCTTCGAGCTGTGGGGAGCATTCTTCTAGGGAAAACTTGGCACCTCCGCCAAGGAGACGGCGGCCGAGTGTGGGGGCTTCATCGCCGTGCGCCGGCCGGCGCAGCGAAACGCCTTCCTCGTCATAAAGCTGGCGCAATCGGTGAAGATGTGGCAGCAGTCTTATTTCTACGTCGAGAACATGGACCCTGCTGCCGAGTTCCTCAACCTACCGGCCTACGAGGCCGGCCCCCCCACCGGAGCCCGTGTATCCTGGAAGTACAAGCCGAAGCCGGTGTCGGCGTACGCGGCGGCCGCCATTGGCCGACTCCGAGTGCTCCAGGAGTCGGAGGGCCTCGTGGCCTCCGACCTCCTCGTCGCCTTTGTGGAGCGTCGGCTCCTCCCGCTACAGAGCCGCCCTCATCCGATCTTCCAGATGGGTGGACACCACGATCCGTGCCGGCTGTGCATGAAGGGAATGCCGCTTGCCGAAGTCTCGCAGATGGTGAATGAGATCTCCGACCTCAAGTTGTCGGAGAAGGAGTGGCGGTATGGGAAGCGGCCGTACTCTCGCCACAACCCGCCTCCTGCGGTAAGTTTCTTGTATTTGTCCTTTGAACTGCTTTCTTCTGCTTTGTTTCTCTTTATGGCGCCTCCCTTCAAGACTTGATTCCTTCTTGGTTGCAGATTTATATGTCCGAGGCAACGGGCGCCATCCTAGGGTCGGGTGATAACCTCCTGGCGGACAGGGTGGAGAGTGACGTGGATGACCCCGACTTCGGGGCGGCCGCCCTGGTCGACGATGCGACAGGCGGCGGAGGCAGAACGGACGGCGGTAGTGGAGCAGGTGGCTCTGAGGGAGGCGGCGGCATGGAGGCTTGGCCTGACGTTGACGAAGACAACGACGAGCTGCGCGCCGCCTGGAGCTCTGCCACCACCGGCGCCGGCCTCTCTTCTGGGCCGCCCACCCCAGGCGGCAAGCGCAAACAGAAACAGGGCTCGATCCTGTTCGGCAGCGCTCCCAAGAAGCCCAAGAACCCGGCCGCGGCGACCAGGCGGAGAGAGACCGCAGCCAAGGCGGCCCGGTACCAAAGGCAGCCAAAGGTGCCTGTCATGGTGTCGGCGTAAGCATCATTCCCTTACTCCTTGTTTTTTCATCAATCTGTCGTGAAAATCTTCTAACTTGCCTTCTTATTTCAGGGCCCCGCTGACCCTTGAGAAGTAGGGCGCCAGCTCGGTCCTCAGGTTGGCAGCGACCTCCTCGACCAGCCGGCGCATCGACCCGGCCACCGACCTCCGGGAGGCGACAGAGCGGAATGCGCGGGAGGCGCGCGATGAGGCGAAGGCCGACCGCCTGGCCAAGGAGCAGGCGGACTTGTCTGCCGCGTCTGCCGCGAGGGCGCTGGCGCTGGCGGAAGCCCAGGCCGCAGAGAAGGAGTGGCTTGCGGAGGCCGTCCGCCGCCAAGAGCAACTACTTGTGGCCCCCCTGAACACTGTGCCGCCTCCGCCTAATTTCGAGGCGACACCCGGAGGAGCCGGCGGTGACTACCCGATCCGAGAGCAGGAGGGCGGCGACGTAGCCATGCCGGACGTCTTTGTGCCTCCGGCCCCGCCACCGCCTCCGCCGTCTCCGCCAGCCAGCGAGCCGCGGGACGAACAGCCAGTAGCGCCGCCGGTGCCACCAGTCGGGACTACGGTGGCAACGGTCCTGGTTCCCGCGGTCCCTACTCCCACGCGCCGCTATCTGGAGAAGGTGGCCTTGGCGCCGCGGCCGCAGGAGATCGGCGCCTCGAGCTCGTCGGCCCTTGACACCGAGGCGACCAGCGCCGCACCCGTGGGTTGGGTCCACGGGGGCGGAACCGGCGCCCTGAATGAGGCGTCTCTTGACGTCCAGGCCAAGCTCCGGGCGAAGGCGGTGGCGCTCAAGCGCTGCAACGAGGCCTACTTGGAGTCGCGCACCGCCATCCGGGTAACTTGTCTTTTGGTTTCTTCTTCGAATGACCTTCTTTGTTTCTCTCGTGGGGGCGCGCAAACACACCCACTGGGTGTAGTCCCCAAGTTTCGGGCTGGCTGCTGAGCAGGCGGGTCGAAACTTTAACTTGTAATTGTCGATTGCTGACTTTATTTTGATGTTTCTGCTGCAGGATTATCACAACCTCCGCGCAACCGCCTACAACTCCAAGGTTCAGGAGCTGGAGGCGTAGACGGCCCATCTCGCCGAGAGCCGGCGTAAGTTTCTGTCTTCTTTCTTCGCGGGGGCGCGCTGGCGCACCCGCGGGTTGTAGTCCCCGAGGTTCTGGCCGACTGCTGAGCAGTCGGGCCGAATCTCCTCAGTTGTTCTTTTTCCCTTGTCGATTACTTCCTTTCAGCAGGGGCACGCTGGCGCGCCCGCGGGCTGTAGTCCCCGAGGTTCGGGCCGACTGCTGAGCAGTCGGGCCGAATTTCCTCGGTTGTTTCTTTCCTTTGTCTTTTCTGCTTGACTGATGCCTTCTTCTCCTCTTTCTTTCTTCATAGGCTAATGCCACCCTGCAGCAGCAGTTGGGTGAAGCCGACACCGCCCTGCGTGGCAAGGAGGCAGAGTGCAGCAAGCTGGCGGATGAGCGGGACCGCCTGGTCGTCCAACTTGCCGAACAGGCGGAAATCCTCAAGGCGGCCCAGCAGAAGGCGGAGACGGCGGAGACCAGCCTCCTCGCCGAGTTTGAGCTCGAACACTCTGCCTGGGCCGACAAGGAGGCCCAGGTGACGGCCAGCTTCATCAGCATCGAAGACTTGGTCGATGGTAAGCCTTGCTCCCCTAGTTTCTTGCTTTGAGCTTCCTGCTCTTGCTTATGGTCTTGGCCTTTTTTCTTCTTCTACTCGTGTAGACTTCTTCCCGGGCCATTCCGTAGCCGCGATCCAAATAATCGAGGCCCAGTGCAAGGAGCGAAGAGCGGGAGGTGCGCAAACCGCTGCAGATGCCCCCCAGACACTTGGCGAACAGGTTCTCAGCATTCAGGCCTAGCTTCGGCCTGCCCACCACCTGCTGCGCCACCTCCAGCGCGCTGGAGCCCAGGCGGTTTCCGCCCTCTGGCCAGGCCTACCGGCTCCGCGCACTCCAAGTCGGACTGCCGACTGGCTGGAGGTAGCGGCCGGCCGCTTGGAGGCCTGGAAAGGCTCAGCAGCCCGGGCAGGAGCACGCCAGGCCTTGGAATTCGTCAAGGCGTGGTACCCTGGGCTAGATCTAGCCCAGTTAGCCACGTTCCGGCTGGAGGCGCAGGAGGAGTTGGCGGCGGTGGAAGCCGAGCTCGTCAACAGGGCGGCGGCGATCGCCGACTTCACCGACACCAATGTCTTTGTGCCGGAGGTGGTCGAGGAAGGCGGCGAGGCTCCGCACGAGTGGCTCGGGCTGAACCCGGAGGACAGCAAAGATTCTGCTGAAGTCATCGACTCTAGCGACGAAGGGGAAGACGGGAGGAGGAAGGAGAGGAGGAGGAGGAGGAAGACGAGGAGAGCGACATCGATATGCCAGAGGTCGGGGCGGACGGTCAGCCCCACCCTGACCGGGCCTCAAGCAACAAGCCACGCACCGAGGCGCCGCCTGCTACTGGAGGCGTTCAAGTGGGGGCGGACCCACCGCCCGTTCATCCAACGGATGCCACCGACTCCGTCCTCCAGCACTCCAATGCCTCGCCTGCAGCCGGCGATCCCTCTGCTCAGACGGAGCCACCTGCCGGCCAGGTGGTGCGGCCGACTCCAGCGTTCAGCCACAGCCCTTGGCCACGCCATCTAGCACCGGCCAACCGAATCCTTCTGCCGTGCCAACCGGCACTGCCCGGCCGGAGTCCTCTGATGCGCCAACCAGCACCGCTTAGTCGGAGTCTTCTGCTGCTCCTTAGGATTTTATCTTCTTTCTGTTTGCTATTCTGAATATTTTGTTAAATTCGCGCAATTCCGCCCTTGGGGTGTATATCAAACTCTGTTTGAATGCTGGCCAGAGGCCTTTATCCATGTAAAAATATTTTATCATTGCTTATGCTTGCTGTGCCGGCCTCCACTCTTCTTTCCTTTTTCTCCTTGGTTATTTCCTTTGCCGCCGACCCTTTGGCTTTGCTTTCACCGGCCAGGCGGCCGCTCTGCGGACCGTGGTTGTCACATCCCTAGCTTTACCCTGGCCTTGGACTAGCTTGGTTGCTGCATCATGTTTAAATTCAAATAAAATTTGAATTGAGGAATTTTCAAAGCCTCAGAATCCCTTAAAAAAATGATCAAGATAAAAATTGCTTCAAATAAGTCCAAGAAAATGTTCTTGTTATCCTCTGGAAATATTGGCAAGAGGTAAAATCCAAACCAATATTTTCAGTATCTCAGAAACATTTATTTTTGGGTATTTGAATTAAATCAATAGCTATTTGAATTGGACTTATATCTACTGTTAAATAAATATAGGTCCAATAATTCTGAAATATTTTTGTGGAGCATTGTTTTAATTCTTTTAGCTCCTAAAAATATTGTCAGAAGCAAAATAAATTGAATTGGTTTCAAAACCAAATTCAAAACAAACCTGCAAAATAGAAAACAGAGTTAAAACAAAACAGAGAGAAAAAAAAATAAAAGGAGTGAAGCCTACCTGGCCTCACCCGTGCAGCCCAGCCGGCCCAGTTCCCCCCCCCTCCCCAGCCGGCCCAGCCCACCTCCCCCTTGTCCTCTTCCTCCTCTGCCAGGAGGACGAACAGAGGCGAGGCGTGGCGCGCGCCGACGCTGCCCCGGCCACCTCCTGCTTCCCCCTGGCCACATCCTTCTTCCTCTCGTCGCCCTGGACCCCGTCCGCGACGCCACGCACCCCCCCCAGGCCTCTCACTCTCTCCCCGAGCTCCTCTCCTCCTCTGGCTCTCTCGCGTGGAGCCACCGAACACACCCGCCGCCGCCGACGAGCTCTCTCGTGGCCACCGGCCACCCCTAGCCTCTCCGACACACCCACGAGCTCCGCCTCGACCCCCTCCTTCCTCCTCACCGAACCACGCCCCTCCGGAAGCCCTGCAACGCCGTCACCATCGCCGTTCCGTCGCCGGCCACCGAAGCTCCCCTCCGTCGATTCGCCGGACCCCGTGCCTCCCCTGCCTCGCCAGCAGCACCAGAAGAACCGCGGTGAGCCCTCGACCCGATTCCCCCTCTCCCCGTGCCCCACCTCCCTCTCTAGCTAGCCCCACCACTTTGCCCGAGAATCTCTCGCCGCCGGCCATGGCGTGGCCGTGGCCACAGCCACCCCAGCTCACCGTGATCTCAGGAGTCCGTAGCACGCCCCAGCTCCTCCTGCCGTGCTCCCTAACCCCGACCCCGAGATTGCCCGAACTCCGGCAGCCGCAAAGGGGCTCGCCGCCGGCAGCTCCGGCCACCCCAGCTGCTGTCACTTGCCTCTTTAGATGCGCCTTTCTCCCAGGAACCCGTAGGAGCAAACCGCACGTCAAATGGTGCTCCGTAGCGAGCGCACGGTGCACCTCCGCTGTCGGCCGTGGTCGTCGCCGGCGACACTCCGGCGACTGCCGACGTGGCACGCCTAATTAGCACTAATGACCTTGTTAAACTAACCCCGTGACACTGACAGTGGGCCCCGTAGCGGGTCAAAGCCCGGGTCAACGCGGGATTAGCCTCTGAGTCACTGACGTGTGGACCCCACACGTCAGGTTTGACCTGGACCGCCCGTTGACCTGCTGAGGTCAGCATGAGGTCATGCTGACGCCATAATTCATTTTCTGGAATTATTTTAATTCTAAATATTCAGGAAATTCCAGAAAATAACTAAAACTTCAATAAATCATAGAAAATTAACCGTAACTCCAAATTTAATAAATTATATATGAAAAATTATCAGAAAAATTCAAGGAATCCATCTGTACCATTTTCATGCATGTTAGAACAAATTATAGCTACTGTTTAGCACAAATCAATTAAAGGGCATTTAAATAATCACATATGGAGTTTGAATTTGAATCTTGTATTCAAACCAACCTCATTTAATCTGTTGCTAGTTGCATTAGCCCAAAACACATTCATAATACCATGTCATGAGCATGCATCATATTGTGCATTACATTGATTGTGTTCCTTTCTGTGTTGCCGGTATTTGTCCCCTCTCGATAGACGTGATACCGATGATGTGATCGTTGACACTGATGAAGACTCAATGTTATCTTCAGAAGTGCCAGGCAAGCAAAACCCCCTTGTTCATTCCGATACAATCCCACTCTCTCGCTCCTGCTCTCTTTTACTGCATTAGGACAACAACGATTCATCTGTTACCTGCTGCGGTAGCTGAACCCCTTTATCCTTTGCATGACCTGTCATTCCACAGTAAATAGATGAAACCCACTAGTATGAGTAGGAGTTGTTTGAGCCCTGTTGTGCCTACTCATTCATGTTTGTTTGTCATGCCTGCTACTGCTTAGAGTTGAGTCAGGTCTGATTCATCGAGGATGAATCAGGGGTGTGTGAACATGTCCTACGGTGTGTGAGCTAAGCGTGTGAACACGATTTGGTAAAGGTAGCGGTGAGAGGCCATGTAGGAGTACATGGTGGGTTGTCTCATTGCAGCCGTCCTCAGGAACTGAGTTCTGTGTTTGTGATCCATGATTCAGCTACTACCACGCATTGGGCCCGAAACCAATGGACCCTCTCGGCTTCTTGATCACCCTTGTCCTCTGTCCAGGAGTTGCAAGTAGTTTCTGGTGTTTGTAGTATGCTGGAGGCCGTGGGCAGCGCTGACCGTAGGGGTGGGCTGTGATGCGGTAGGCACGTGGCACGGTGTACTGGGCGCCCGTTTGGTGTCTCGGGAACCCTGTTCACATCGTTTGGGGCTGTGAGCGAAACTCCGGCCGGATCTCCTCATGGATGGAACCCGAATAGGCGATAAACCTGGACTAGAGACTTAGGTGATTAGGTAGGTCGTGGCCGACACCCACGTTGGGCTTCCGCTTGAAGGTTGCCGAGTACATGTCGTGTAAACGGCGGTAAGTGGTGAGAGCGTGTGTGAAGAAGTACACCCCTGCAGGGTTAATATGATCTATTCGAATAGCCGTGTCCGCGGAAAAGGACTTCTGGGTTGCTTATATCAGTTCATAGACAAGTGAAAGTGGATACTCTAAAATACGCAAGATAAGCGTGAGTGCTATGGATGGCGTTCTCGTAGGGAGACGGGAGCGGATCCATAGTGGTGTATTGATATGGTGAATATGTGGACTCATGTGAGCCACCTCAAAAGAGAGTCATAGTTCAGGTTAGCCACCGAGTCAAAGCTGGCTTGCTGCAGTTAAACCCCACCATCCCTTTGTTGATAATGATGCATATGTAGATAGTTCTGATGTAAGTCTTGCTGGGTACATTTGTACTCACGTTTGCCTATTTTATGTTTTTGCAGAGAGACTTCAGTCTCACTAGTAGTTCCGCTTGGACTTCGACGTTTAGCTTGATACGTCAGCTATGATCTTGTGCCCTCGGCAGGATCTGATAGATAGTCAGGCTTCTCAGCCTTTTTCATTTATAGATGTCTGTACTCAGACATGATAGCTTTCGCTTGTGCTTGATTTGTATGCTCTGAATGTTGGGTCATGAGACCCATGTTTGTAATATCTCGCTCCTCGGAGCCTATTGAATAGATTACTTGAGTCATAGAGTCATGTTGTGATGCCATGTTGTATTTGCACATATCAAGCATATTGTGTGTATGTTATTGAAATGCTTGGTATGTGTGTGATCTGACCATCTAGTTGTTTATCTTTAGTAGCCTCTCTTACGGGGAAATGTCTCCTAGTGTTTCCACCGAGCCATGGTAGCTTGCTACTGCTCCGGAACACTTAGGCTGGCCGGCATGTGTCCTTCGTCGTTCCTGTGTCTGTCCCTTCGGGGAAATGTCACGCGGTGAATACCGGAGTCCTGTTAGCCCGCTACAGCCCGGTTCACCGGAGTCCTGCTAGCCCAGTGCTACAGCCTGGATTCACTCGCTGATGACCGACACGTTCGATGCTGGGTCATGGATGCCTGTCCCTGTAAGTCTGTGCCGCTTTGGGTTTACGACTAGCCATGTCAGCCCGGGCTCCTTATCATATGGATGCTAGCGACACTGTCATATACGTGTGCCAAAAGGCGCAAACGGTCCCGGGCAAAGGTAAGGCGACACCCGTGGGAATACCGTGCGTGAGGCCGCAAAGTGATATGAGGTGTTACATGCTAGATCGATGTGGCATTGAGTCGGGGTCCTGACAGTGGTTGGTTTGAGCACTCTATCCGTTTGTGAGGGGGTCTAGGATTTAACCATTCAGAGCTTTGGGTAGTAAGTTGGGGGTCGGCCGTCCGGCCGCCAGGCGGCCAGACGACTAGGTGCGATGCCGCCTTCTACTATATGTGCCTTCTTCCTTACTCGTTTTTTCGTGTGGGGCACTTCTTTGCAACCTTTGCCCGCCATGCAGTCGCTCTGCGAGCTGTGGCTTCTGACAAAGGAGGCTTTGGTGCCGGCACACTACTTGTCCGGCTGCAGGAGGCGGCATATTGTAGAAGGTGGCGAGGCTCCGGGCCGACTGGTCGAACCCGGTGCTAGGCGGAAGAAACATAGTGTACATTCTCATAGGCATGATACTTATCATATAGATAAAAAGAGGGCAGTCCCCGAGCTCTTCTCGGGGGACCCGGAGTCTTTATACATAGTACAAAAGGTAGCGTGATACATACTGCTTTCAACTGTAAAACCTTCGGAGGAGATTTGCGTTCCACGGCCTCTCCGTTTCTTTGCGTGAATCATATCTCTTGCGCGCTCTGGGCTTCTGGGTGTCGATCAGATAGTAGGCATCATTGCCTAGTACCTTACTGATGATAAAAGGGCCTTCCCAAGGTGCCGAGAGCTTGTGCTGTCCAGCTGTTCGCTAGATCAGCCGGAGTAAAAGGTCTCCCTCCAGGAAGGACCTTGGCTTTACCTTGCGGTTGTAGTATCAGCGCAGACTCTGCTGGTAGATGGCCGACCGGCTGAGTGCCAACAGCCGGCCTTCCTCCAGCAGGTCGACGCCGTCTTCCCGTGCTTCCTTGGCGTCCGCCTCGGTGTACATGGTGACTCTTGGGGAGTCAAATTCGATATCCGTCGGGATGACGGCTTCGGCACCGTAGACGAGGAAGAAAGCCGTGAAGCCTGTTAATTTGTTTGGAGTTGTGCGCAAGCTCCAAAGGATGGCCGGCAGCTCATCGAGCCAGCAGCCGGCCGAACGCTCCAGAGGCTCGACCAGTCGGGGCTTGACGCCAGACAAAATGAGGCCATTTGCGCGTTCCACCTGGCCGTTTGACTATGGGTGGGCGACAGATGCTAGGTCCAGGCGGATGCCCTGTGTCGCACAAAAACGAGCCAAGGCTCCCTTGGCGACGTTGGTGCCGTTGTCGGTGATGATGCTGTGTGGGATGCCGTACCGCGTGGTGATGTCGGCGATGAAGGTCACGGCAATCGGCCCATTCAGCTTCTTGATTGGTTTTGCCTCTATCCACTTGGTAAACTTGTCCACTGCAACCAGCAAGTGAGTCATGCCACCGCGGGCCGTCTTGAATGGTCCCACCATATCAAATCCCCACACGACAAAGGGCCAGGCTATGGGAATGGTCTTGAGTGCAGAAGCCGGCTGGTGTGGCTTGGAACGGAATCGCTGGCACCCTTGACACTTCTTGACCAGCTCTTTGGCCTCTTCCAGGGCGGTCGGCCAGAAGAACCCGTGGCCGAAGGCTTTGGCCACCAGTGCTCTTGAAGCCGCATGGTGGCCGCACTCGCCCTGATGGATATCTCTGAGTATTGCTTGGCCTTGGTCCGACTCCACACACCGCTGATAAACTCCTGTGACTCTTCTTCGCACCAGCTCTTTGTTGACTACGGTATAAGCTGCAGCTCGCCTCTGTACTTGTCGGGCTAAGATTTCATCGGTTGGCAGCTCCTTATTCACCAGGAACTTGAGGATTGGCTGAGCCCATGAGGGCGCCGCAATTTCTTCGACTGCAACCTCTACAACTTGTACGAGGACGGTTGGGCCGGAAGGCGGTGGGTTGGCGGCTGCTTCCTCCTGCTATGCTGAAGAAGTCCCCGGGCCAACTGGTGAAGTCCCCGGGCCGGGCTCCGAAGTCCCCAGGTTGGTCATGGCTGTAGCAATCCCCCGGCCGCCTATCAAAACCCCCGTGCCAGCCCCTGGAGTCACCAAGTCGGATCCGACTGCTTCGGGGGGCGGCGGCACAAAGATGGAGTCTGAATCAGGAGACGGCTTTACAGACGGCTTCAGAAGGCGGCGTAGGGCGACGTCGGCCGGTATTGCTTGTCGGGTGGAGCCAATCCGTGCCAAGGCATCTTCTTGCTCGTTGTCATTCCTTGGCACGTGAAGAAACTCGCACCCATCAAAGTATCCGCTGAGTTGCTGCACCAGGAAGCGGTAGCTCACCATGTTTGCATCCTTGGCCTCCCAGTCGCCTGAAGACTGTTGGACCACCCAGTCGGAGTCACCATAACACAGGATCCGGCGAATGCCGAGTTCCTTGGCAAGCCGGAGCCCGTGTATGAGTGCCTCATATTCTTCTACGTTGTTGGAGGCGGTGAAGTGGACTTGCAGTACGTATTTAAGCTTGTCGCCTTTGGGAGAGGTGAGGACGACGCCGGCTCCTAGGCCAGTGCGCATTTTTGAACCATCAAAATGCATCCGCCAATGAGTGGCGTCTGGCGCAGGCGGCAAATATTGGGTTTTGGCCCAATCGACGAGGAAGTCGGCCAACACTTGTGATTTGATGGCGGTGCAACGCTGGTAATGGATGGTGTAAGGGGCGAGATCAATAGCCCATTTGGCCACTCGGCCTGAGGCATCCCGGCTTCCAATGATCTCAGCAAGCGGGGCTGTGCAGACGATAGTTATGGGGTGCTCTTGGAAGTAAGGCTTTAGCTTCTTGGCGGCAAAATCCATGCCGTAACACATCTTCTGGTAGCGGGGGTAGTTTTGCTTGGAGGCAGACAATACTTCGCTCAAGTAATACACTGGTCTCTGGACCGGCAATGCTTTGTCCTTCTCCTTGCGCTCTACTACCATGACTATGCTGACAACCCGACTGGTGGCTGCAATGTAGAGGAGTGTGGGCTCCATCTCAGTCGGAGCTGCCAGGACAGGCGGGGTTGCAAACATCTTCTTGAGTTGGAGAAATGCTTCGTCCGCCTTGTCGTTCCACTCGAAAAAGGTGGTCTTCTTCATGAGTTGGTATAGAGGAAGGGCCTTCTCACCCAGCCGGCTGATGAAACGGCTGACTGACGCCAGGCAGCCGGTGAATTTCTGCACGTCCAACAGTCGGGTGGGCACCTTCATCATCTCAATTGCCTTGACCTTCACAAGATTGCACTCTATGCCGCGCTCTGAGACCAGGAAACCAAGAAGCTGGCCGGCTGGTACTCCAAATATACATTTCTCCGGGTTGAGCTTAATCTGGAATCAGCGCAGGTTTTCAAAGGTCTCCTTGAGGTCCTCTAGCAGAGTGCCACGCTTCTCCGTCTTCACCACCACATCATCCACATATACATGGGCATTTCTGCCGAGTTTCTTGAGGAGGCACTTTTGCATGCAATGCTGAAACGTGGCGCCGGCATTTCTCAAGCCGAACATCATGGTCAGGTAGCAGAAGGCTCCAAACGGCATGATGAAGGCGGTCTTCAGCCTGTCGGCCGGGTTCAGTTTTATCTGGTGATAACCTGAGTATGCATCCAAGAAACTCAACAGCTCGCATCCGGCTGTGGAGTCGATCACTTGATCAATCCTCGGCAGAACAAAGGGATCTTTGGGGCAGGCTTTGTTGAGGCTGGTGTAGTCGATGCACATGCGCCACTGCTTGTTCTTCTTCAATACTAAAGCTGGGTTGGCCAGCCACTCTGGAAAGAATACTTCCATGATGAATCCGGCTGCCAGGAGTCGCGCTATCTCTTCTCCAACAACTCTTCTCTTCTCTTATGACAAGCGGCACAAGGGTTGCCTGACCGGCTTAGCGTCAGGTCAGACATGTAGCTTGTGCTCGGCGAAATCCATCGGAACACCCGGCATGTCTTTGGGGGACCATGCGAAGATGTCCCGATTCTCATGGAGGAAATCGACGAGCTCGCCTTCCTATTTGCCGTCAAGGCCTGTGCCTATGACAGCGTGCCTCTCCGGGTGCTCTGGGTCCAAGGGTATTTTCTTTGTTTCTTTGGCCGGCTTTAACGAGCCCTCAGCTCCCGACTCCTGGGGTGTGGGTGGCATTTCTGGCTTCTTGCCTGCCAATGCCACCACCCGGTCAAGGAGCTGCTTCTCGGCTGCAATCACGAGGGACTTGGCCAGCCGGCTGCTATCTGCGGCGCAAGCGATCGACTTCTTAGTCTCTAACTACTGTCAAGATTCCCTTGGTACTCGGCATCTTCATTTTGAGGTAGGCATAGTGGGGGACTACCATGAATTTGGCTAGAGCAGGCCGGCCTAGCAATGCATGGTAGGGGCTCTAAAGATCCACCACTTCAAACCAAACTGGCTCTCGGCGAAAGTGATTCTTGTCCCCGAAGAGGACATCAATCTGGGTCTTTCCGATTGGTGAGCAGGAAAGGCCAGGGACTATGCCATGGAATACAGTCCGACTGGGGACGAGCTGCTTCTGCTTGATTCCCAACTTCTCCATCGTATCACGATACAGGATGTTGATGCTGCTGCCGCCATCTATCAAGACTCTGGAGAAACGGGTTGCTTGTCTCTCTGTTGCAAGGGTTGCTTCTAGGACCAGGGCGTATGAACTAGGGGAAGGCATCACTTCTGGGTGGTCGGCCCTGCTCCAACTGATAGGCTTCTCGGACAAATGCATGAACTCTGGGGTGTTGGAGGCCACTGCTTGCACTTCTTGTTCTTATTGCCGTCTGCTGCGTCTGTCATCGGCCACGCTGCTGAACACAACATAAGCTCCGTGTTCCTCCGGGTACTCGTCTTCTAAGGCGCCGACTGGTCGGGACGCCGGCTGCTGGGGTTCAGGAGGCGGCGGTCCGGCAGGCGGAGGAGGCAGGAGTCCATCTCCCTTGGCAATTCTGGTCAGCCAGTGACACTTCCGAGTGGTGTGGTTGGAGGGCTTCGCGCCGCTATGGAATTTGTAGGGCGCATCTAAGGTCTATTCGTAAGAGAAGGCAGGCAACCAATTGGACTTGCCGCCCTTCTACCGCTTGGGGGCTGGCTGCCCTTCTGGCTGCTGATCCTCGACCGTCGCCACCTGCCGGCTGGTGGAAGCCGGCTGAGTGGCCTTTCGCTTGTTATCTCCTAGCTGCTGTCGCTGACTGGCGTCACCAGCCGGAGTCCGAGGTGCCTGGGGTGCCACCTTTCCAGATGCGTCAACCAGGATTTCCGCCTTCATGGAGGAGTCGGCCGTGGCGTGCTTGTCGGCGATGACCAACAGCTCATCAAGGGTCTCGGGCTCGTCGCAGAGGAGTCGATGCTTGAGGAGGGTGCCCTCTCGGCACCCGGTAGTAAAGTACTCGATTGCCTGCACCTCGTGCACGCCCTCGCAGGAATTGCGCAGCTCGGTCCAGCGCATGAGGTAGTCGCGAGTGGACTATATAGGCCCTTGGACGCATAAAGAGAGCTGCCAGGGCTTGGGGGCCAGCTTGTAAGTGTTGGTGAAGTTGTGGATGAAGACCTCGGTGAAATCAACCCAGCTCTTGATGCTATGGGGCTTCAGGCTGTTGGGCCATGTCCCAGCAGTGCCTTGAAGCATGAGCGGGCCGTACTTCACGGCAATGCGCATGTTGCCGTTTGCTATGCTGACGGCTGTGGAGTAGTCGACCAGCCAGTCCTCCGGCTTCACAGAGCTGGTGTATTTGGGCGTGTCTTGTGGGAGGGTAAACCCTTTGGAGAAGGGCTCATCACGGATCCGGGGGCCGAAGCAGGACGGGCCCAATGCATCTTCTTCTTCAACCGCGAGGGATCGGTTGAGATGGTCGATCCGGTGGCGAGCATCATTCTCTACGACTCCCTCTCGGCGACCAAGGCGGTCGCCGAGTGTCGGGTGCGTGACAGGAGGCGGAGTGGGGTATCTCACTCCACGAGGCGGGGGAGGCGGCAGGTCGCCTCGCCGCTCTACTACACGAGGGCGGCCCTCTTTGTCCCGCTTGATGGAGATGCGTGTCCGACTGCGGCTAGCAGCCGGCTCATTACCCTTTCCTCCGCGGGTGCCGCCAGTTGGCGTTCGGGAGATCGCCCCATGCTCTCGGCATGGGGGCGGCTCGTTGTTTCGTCCGGCTGGGTCTTTGTCACATCCCTAGCTTCTGGTTTGCTCTGAGCTAGCTAGTCATGTGTTGCATCATGTTTAAATTTTGCCTAAAATTGAAATGGGGATGCTCAAACCCTAACATTAAATCAATTCAACTAGGGTCAAAATAAAACCTTTTTCATTGAACTCAAAATGTCCTCTAAAAATGTTCAACATTTCTGGTTTGAGGTGGAAGCATCTACCAAAAATGGTTTATATTTTTGCAGGACATATTTGGTCACTGAATTAAATCATATAGTATTTTCATTTGGGCATTTAAATGCTATTAAATATTTCAAATGCTCAAATAATCATAAACTAAAATGTTTACTGTTGGATATATTCTAAACAGTAGCCATGATTAGTTTCATGATTTTTGAAAGTGTCTGAGTATTTTTAATAAAGCCCTAAATTTACAGAATAATAGAAAACTGAGATAATTAGAAAAAAGAGAGAGAGAGAGAGAGAAAGACCCGTACCTGGGCCACTTACCTGTAGCCGGCCCAGCTTCTGCGCGGCCCGTTACTGTGCAGCCCAGCTGCCAGTCATCTTCCTCCCCCTCGCCCCGAAGCAGCTGCGTGCTGGACGCACGCGCGCTGACGCCGGCCACCTCCTGCTTCGCCGTGGCAGCCTCCCCGACTTCCTCGCGACGCCACGGAGACGTCCCCGACCCCCTCTCACTTCTCCCTCGCTCTCTGGACCTCCCTCCCCCTCGCTCCTCTGTTTCCCCTCCCGCGACCGAGCGGAGCTCGCCGTCATCGTCGCCGTACCCATGGCCACCGGCCACCCCTAGCCTCGCCGATGCACCCAGGAGCTCCGCCTCGACCCCCTCTTCCTCCCCACCGATCCACAGCCCTCCGGAAGCCCTGCATCGCCGCCATCGCCGTCGTCTTCTACCTCGGACCCGCCGGCCATCTTCGTCAAATTCGCCGGCTCCGGACCGTCCCCGACCTCGCCGAGCGTCCCCTCGTCATCGCCGTGAGTCACTGACCCTCTCCCCTAACTCAGCATGCTCCCCTCCGTGCCGTAGCGCCGTTCCCCACGAGCCCGAAAGCTCACCGCCGCCGGCCATGTCGCCGTCGTGGCTACAGACGCCGTAGCTCGTGCCTGGGCGCGTCATAGCACTCGGTTTGCTCCCAGGAGATGACCCCGACCACCAGCTGGACCTGCCATGCACCAGAACTCCGAACCCGCGCTCGCCCGAACTCCGGTCGCCGCCGCGGGCCCCGTTCCGGTGAGCTCGGGCCACCTCAGCCCCTGCCGTTTGCACAGATGGATGCGGGCGACTCCCAGCTACGCGTAGAGCCCCTCAGTCGCCGATTTGGTCGCCGAAGGAGCGTTTCCGACGCCCTCCGCCGTTGCTGGCGTCGCCGGCGACAAGCCGCGGGTCAACTCCGGCGGGTTTGACCCGGGGTTTGACCCCCCTGACATGTGGGCCCAGGCGCCTGCTAGATTAGTGTTAGATTAGTTAGCGCTAATTAACCCAGCTAATTAGATAGGCCACTGATATGCGGGCCCCGCCCGGCTAACTAAGTTAGTTAGGGCTAACTAACCTGGTTAGTTGACTGGGTCACTGACCAGTGGACCCCACTGGTCAGGTTTGACCTGGTCGACGCCTTTGACCTGCTGACGTCACCCCGGCGTCATGCTGACGCAATATTCCTTTTCTGGAATTTAGTTTATTTTATAAATAATCAGGAAATTCCAGAAAATAGCTAAAACTTCCATAAATCATAGAAATTCAACCGTAGCTCCAAATTAAATAATTTATATATGAAAAATTATCAGAAAAATTCAAGGAATCCATCTGTACCATTTCCATGCATGTTAGAACAACTTATAGATGCTGTTTAGGACAAAACAAATAAATGGCATTTAGATAATCACATATGGAGTTTGAATTTGAATCTTGGATTCAAACCAACTTCATTTAATCTGGTTTTAGTTGCATTAGCTCAAAACACATTCATTTTGCCATGTCATGATCATGCATCATATTGTGCATTGCATTGATTGTGTTCCCTTCTGTGTTGCCGGTATTTGTCCCCTCTCGATAGACGTGATACCGATGATGTGATCGTTGACACTGATGAAGACTCAATGTTATCTTCAGAAGTGCCAGGCAAGCAAAACCCCCTTGTTCATTCCGATACAATCCCACTCTCTCGCTCCTGCTCTCTTTTACTGCATTAGGACAACAACGATTCATCTGTTACTTGCTGCGGTAGCTGAACCCCTTTATCCTTTGCATGACCTGTCATTCCACAGTAAATAGATGAAACCCACTAGCATGAGTAGGAGTTGTTTGAGCCCTGATGTGCCTACTCATTCATGCTTGTTTGTCATGCCTGCTACTGCTTAGAGTTGAGTCAGGTCTGATTCATCGGGGATGAATCAGAGGTGTGTGAACATGTCCTACTATGTGTGAGCTAAGTGTGTGAACACGATTTGGTAAAAGGTGTCGGTGAGAGGCCATGTAGGAGTACATGGTGGGTTGTCTCATTGAAGCCGTCCTCAGGAACTGAGTTCTGTGTTTGTGATCCATGATTCAGCTACTACCATACATTGGGCCCTGAAATATGACCCCGCTCGACTTCTTATTCACCCTTGTCCTCTGTCCAGGAGTTGCAAGTAGTTTCTGGTGTTTGTAGTATGCTGGAGGCCGTGGACAGCGCTGACCGTAGGGGTGGGCTGTGATGCGGTAGGCACGTGGCCGGGTAACCGGGCACCCGTTTGGTGTCACGGAACCCTGTTCACATCGTTTGGGGCTGTGAGCGAAACTCCGGCCGGATCTCCTCATGGATGGAACCCGAATAGGCGATAAACCTGGACTAGAGACTTGAGTGTTTAGGTAGGTCGTGGTCTACACCCACGTCGGCTTTCGCTTGAAGTCTGCCGAGCACATGTCGTGTGCAGACGCTAAGTGGTGGAAACATGTATGAAGAAGTACACCCCTGCAGGGTTAACATCATCTATTCGAATAGCCGTGTCCGCGGAAAAGGACTTCTGGGTTGCTTATATCAGTTCATAGACAAGTGAAAGTGGATACTCTAAAATACGCAAGATAAGCGTGAGTGCTATGGATGGCGTTCTCGTAGGGAGACGGGAGCGGATCCATAGTGGTGTATTGATATGGTGAATATGTGGACTCGTGTGCGCCACCTCAAAAGAGTTACTTGCAGTCGTAGTTCAGGATAGCCACCGAGTCAAAGCTGAGCTTGCTGCAGTTAAACCCCACCATCCCCTTTGTTGATAATGATGCATATGTAGATAGTTCTGATGTAAGTCTTGCTGGGTACATTTGTACTCACGTTTGCCTATTTTATGTTTTTGCAGAGAGACTTCGGTCTCACTAGTAGTTCCGCGTGGACTTCGACGTTTAGCTTGTTACCTCAGCTACGATCTTGTGCCCTCGGCAGGATCTGATAGATAGTCAGGCTTCTCAGCCTTTTTCATTTATAGATGTCTGTACTCAGACATGATAGCTTCCGCTTGTGCTTTGACTTGTATGCTCTGATGTTGGGTCATGAGACCCCTGTTTGTAATATCTCGCTCCTCGGAGCCTATTGAATAAATTACTTGAGTCGTAGAGTCATGTTGTGATGCCATGTTGTATTTGCACATATCGAGCATATTGTGTGTATGTTATTGAAATGCTTGGTATGTGTGGGATCTGACCATCTAGTTGTTTATCTTTAGTAGCCTCTCTTACCGGGAAATGTCTCCTAGTGTTTCCACCGAGCCATGGTAGCTTGCTACTGCTCCGGACACTTAGGCTGGCCGGCATGTGTCCTTCTTCGTTCCTGTGTCTGTCCCTTCGGGGAAATGTCACGCGATGAATACCGGAGTCCTGTTAGCCCGCTACAGCCCGGTTCACCGGAGTCCTGCTAGCCCAGTGCTACAGCCTGGATTCACTCGCTGATGACCGACACGTTCGATGCTGGGTCATGGATGCCTGTCCCTGTAAGTCTGTGCCACTTTGGGTTTACGACTAGCCATGTCAGCCTGGGCTCCATATCATATGGATGCTAGCGACACTGTCATATACGTGTGCCAAAAGGCGCAAACGGTCCCGGGCAAAGGTAAGGCGACACCCGTGGGAATACCGTGCGTGAGGCCGCAAAGTGATATGAGGTGTTACATGCTAGATCTGATGTGGCATTGAGTCGGGGTCCTGACAGCGTTGGTATCAGAGCTTGACTGCCTGTAGGATTACCAAGCCAAACTGGTCGAAGTTGAGTCTAGAAATTCTTTAGTTATATAAGGGAATTGATTGTGGGATGGAACGTAAGGCTCTTTTTACTCCTTTACCTCATGCCCTTCTGATCTGAGTCATCATCTTCTCTTCTACGGGGATTAAGAACTAGGCTATCCCCTCTTTCTATTAGGATCACGTGTTACTAATCAGTGGACTTATAAGATTGTTGGATTTAAGTCTCAGTTCAGTTCCTACTACTTCCGTATGTTAATTGTTGATCTCGAAACCTTGATATTGTGCTTCTGAGTGGTTATGCCACCATTTATATGAATGTCTCAAATCTTTTCTGAGCATTTACAGCCGTTATGCTGCCCGAGTCATCCCAGGTTTCTAAGTAGTCTGATGCATCTGCAAATCCTTTCTTCCCGTTTTAATGTTTCCATGGGCCAGATTAACCACACTAATCAGTGAGTTGAGGTACTCCGTTACCTTGACAAATATGTTGGAGATACTATTATGACCCTAGGTGTCTTAGGGGATCATCTAGTAATTTAGCCATGATTTGTGTTCCCAGTGTGATGATTCTGGCCATCATTCCCGAAAGCATCCCGTGATGCTACTTAGTAATAGGTATTCTGTTCCTGGTTTCTTGAACCCGAGATTCACTCTACCTACTTCATGTTGATAGTAATTGCTAGTGCCTTTAGGATATTACTAACCTTTGCGGTAGTCCTTGAAGTCCGTGGTATCTTCTTCTTCCAAATACCATGAACTACTTATGGAAGAAGTTCCTCGTTGAACTGAACGATCATAACCAGAGTGCTCTTGATGAGTTTTCCATGCTATATTGTGACTCTGCCAGCTCAACCTTTCTGCATGGGTTATCCGGAAGAAATATGTTGAACTTGGTTCGACATACTAATCTATGCATCCACAACTCAGAAAATTATATGTTCCTTTGAGTTGTTCTCTTTAGTTGCATTCTGACCTTCGTCTATCAAATGATAGTCAAGAGTATGCGTGCGTTCGTTTATCGATGCCTATTACTCTTGTGGTCTGTCAAGCCATTCTATCGCAGAATGACTAGGAAAAACAAACTCCAGTACCTCATCCATATCTAGGATTGGGTCAAAGCAATTGTATTCCATAGATCAAAATGCTAATCCAGCTTCTGGTCTGTTCTACCTTGAAGTATTACCATCTTTATATCAGGAATATCATGGTAATTGCACACCATCTTATGAATTCTTGACGCAGTAATACTTCTGATCATCATTGACAATTTCTCGGTTTCTGTGTTATTGTAACTGGAATGCCGACAAGTGAATCGTGGTGTGTGAAATCAATACTCCTAGCAACCTCGTTGCTTGGTAGTTAAAGGACAATAATTTCATTCTTAGCGTGTTGGTTTTTGAATCATCCTTCTAAGACTGATCGTGCTACCTAGTCCTTATTTTGGTGCACCCTTCGATTGATGAGTTAGGATTTTGTCAAGTCCTCACCCATTTGATCATATCGTCTTGCCCTGAAAAGCAAGATTGATCCCGAGCTTAGTAACATATCGGTGGTTCGTGATGTTTCAATTATCTTCTCAGAAGTATTACCAGGTTGTCACCTAACCGCTATGTTGAGTTCGTGATCAAGTTGGTTTATTCCTGTAAACCACCCCTTCTCCAAGAATCCGTGTTGGATACCCTGAGCTAGTTGCTTAAGCTAGACAACAACTTGGAGAGTTGGAAGATAAGAGCTTGCCTGACTTAGTTCGTTCCAAAGGGATATTCTTGTGTAGTGTGTGTTGAAGAAAGATGATATCTTCATCAATTGGTCCCTGTGATCAGTTGCTGGACCTATCATTTCATCTAAACTTTGATTGGAGTATGGGCTATCATCCAATCAGACCAGAACCAACAATATTCGTAATGTTGTCTTACTCGTGGTTGATCCCTCGAGCATACACCATTATATCTTTTGGGTCTGACCAATGCTAACACTTGTTCACTTAACTATGGAATTCCTTTTAAAAGGAAACCCAGATGAATTGTTGTTGAGCCCATTGACAACATCCTTATCTCCTCCACGATTTTGTTGAACATTAAGCTAGTGTTGGAAACTTTTGAAGACATTTTCTTCATGCTAGCTCATGAAGTATTTGTTTGATGAAAGAAGTGACTTCCTCTAGTTCATGTGCATTTGATGCAAGTTGCCGCCGTGGACTCGAGAAAGTCAATGTTGCTCCCTCTGGAATCATCGCAAGTCAGTCATGCACATGTGCGAAGAATTCTGTGGTTTGAAGACTTGCAACCTTCAATCTATATGTATCCCTAGCACACCAAGCCACTGATTGATTTGTTCAAGGAGAAGAAGTTCCTTCTTAAGAGTATACCTTATGCAAGGATTTTGATATCCTCGTTGATGGTTCCCCACCTGAACTCGGTAGTGTATTATTATAAGACTAACACGTGGTCATGCTTGTCTGGGACAGCGTGTTCACATGTTTGTAGCAGAACCAGCTCATGTTTTAGAGCTTGCTATCGTAGTTCATTTCCCGAGAATCCCGCAACGTCATCTCGTCGATTTGTGTTGCAAACTTTCATTTTTCTTCCTAGACACGATGAGTCTGGAATATCCTGACACCAACCAGATCTGAATCTCAGGCAGATATGATGGTTGGAACATTTTCCCAAGAACTATAATATTGGTCCCTCGATAACCGGTAAAGTGGATGTCGTGGCCAACACACCCAGCCGGAAGACCTATTATTGTAGTATCTTGTTGAGGAAGTTGGCCACCTCCCCATAAGGATTTCGTAGGATTTACCTCCGTAACTGTTCCTTATGGATTCTATTGCTCCCGAAGTCCGACCTTTACTTGATGTTCTAGTTATTAAACCATATCTATGAAAGGGTTACACTAGCACGTCAAGGAGAACATTAGAAGCGGAGTGCTAAATGTATCTCGGTCGATCATCCAGATTTTATTTCTTTGGCCCCGCCAAGAGTGAAATTGGAGAAAGTGTTATCTTCCTTTGCATCTGCATCTTCCACCGGTATTCATCATGGTAGCATGTTGTGTTGCTAGGATCCTTGACACGGATGTTGGTAAAACCTTGATGATTGTGGAAATGCTCAAGTTCTTGAGAGCACGCACAAGCGCTATGTGTTATCATCGGCACTAACTGGGTTTGCTCTCAGTTTCCTCGGCAATGCTATGATCTTTTCAAACAGTGAATTCACTCTCTGTTGTTGGGTTCTTCCCAGTTACCAGAATCATTCCCAGCATTTGCATTTTGTTCCCAGCTTACACCGCCAATGTGCCATTCTACCATGGGTCCCTTCCATTTCCGGTGATAAGCAAATTCATTCATTACGTTGTCTTCAACAAGGTAATCCACATCATCCAAGTTTGAGTATGCCATTCTACCGACCCCCTCCAAACGATCGCTCGAGAATTGTCTTAGGCTGGTTTAGAGAGTTTCAATGATCTTTGAATCAAAAGTAATTCTTTTTGCCACTTAAGGGGGTATATCTACGAGTCACCATCCCTAAGGTGCCCCGTTGTGCTATCATGGCAACTAAAATCCTCGCTACGTTGACAATCGATTACCACCTTCTTAAGTGTGGAATTGTTGTCCACCTAGTGAACCTTCGTCATCCGTTTCTTTCCACCCCTCTTGATGTGTATCTCGTGTCTCAACCCGAGAGATGGCTCTATGTCTCATTCCGTGAGTTGTTCGGTCTTCTAGAAGATCGATCCTGCTAGAGTTTCCCTTTCCTCTCATTGTCATGTCAATTGGAGTTCTCAGAACAAGACGACAAGACAAAGATGGTGATCGAATCAACGTTCATCTGAAGTGCAACCTGGATCGTGAAGATTGTTCTAGTTTGCGTTTCCCTTTCATCCTACCCTACACTTGAATCTCGAGTCGAGATTCTTGTTTAGTGGGGGTGAGTTGTCACATCCCTAGCTTCTGGTTTGCTCTGAGCTAGCTAGTCATGTGTTGCATCATGTTTAAATTTTGCCTAAAATTGAAATGGGGATGCTCAAACCCTAGCATTAAATCAATTCAACTAGGGTCAAAATAAAACCTTTTTCATTGAACTCAAAATGTCCTCTAAAAGTGTTCAACATTTCTGGTTTGAGGTGGAAGCATCTACCAAAAATGGTTTATATTTTTGCAGGACATATTTGGTCACTGAATTAAATCATATAGTATTTTCATTTGGGCATTTAAATGCTATTAAATATTTCAAATGCTCAAATAATCATAAACTAAAATGTTTACTGTTGGATATATTCTAAACAGTAGCCATGATTAGTTTCATGATTTTTGAAAGTGTCTGAGTATTTTTAATAAAGCCCTAAATTTACAGAATAATAGAAAACTGAGATAATTAGAAAAAAAGAGAGAGAAAGACCCGTACCTGGGCCACTTAGCTGTAGCCGGCCCAGCTTCTGCGCGGCCCGTTACTGTGCAGCCCAGCTGCCAGTCATCTTCCTCCCCCTCGCCCCGAAGCAGCTGCGTGCTGGACGCACGCGCGCCGACGCCGGCCACCTCCTGCTTCGCCGTGGCAGCCTCCCCGACTTCCTCGCGACGCCACGGAGACGTCCCCGACCCCCTCTCACTTCTCCCTCGCTCTCTGGACCTCCCTCCCCCTCGCTCCTCTGTTTCCCCTCCCGCGACCGAGCGGAGCTCGCCGTCATCGTCGCCGTACCCATGGCCACCGGCCACCCCTAGCCTCGCCGATGCACCCAGGAGCTCCGCCTCGACCCCCTCTTCCTCCCCACCGATCCACAGCCCTCCGAAAGCCCTGCATCGCCGCCATCGCCGTCGTCTTCTACCTCGGACCCGCCGGCCATCTTCGTCAAATTCGCCGGCTCCGGACCGTCCCCGACCTCGCCGAGCGTCCCCTCGTCATCGCCGTGAGTCACTGACCCTCTCCCCTAACTCAGCATGCTCCCCTCCGTGCCGTAGCGCCGTTCCCCACGAGCCCGAAAGCTCACCGCCGCTGGCCATGTCGCCGTCGTGGCTACAGACGCCGTAGCTCGTGCCTGGGCGCGTCATAGCACTCGGTTTGCTCCCAGGAGATGACCCTGACCACCAGCTGGACCTGCCATGCACCAGAACTTCGAACCCGCGCTCGCCCGAACTCCGGTCGCCGCCGCGGGCCCCGTTCCGGTGAGCTCGGGCCACCTCAGCCCCTGCCGTTTGCACAGATGGATGCGGGCGACTCCCAGCTACGCGTAGAGCCCCTCAGTCGCCGATTTGGTCGCCGAAGGAGCGTTTCCGACGCCCTCCGCCGTTGCTGGCGTCGCCGGTGACAAGCCGCGGGTCAACTCCGGCGGGTTTGACCCGGGGTTTGACCCCCCTGACATGTGGGCCCAGGCGCCTGCTAGATTAGTGTTAGATTAGTTAGCGCTAATTAACCCAGCTAATTAGATAGGCCACTGATATGCGGGCCCCGCCCGGCTAACTAAGTGAGTTAGGGCTAACTAACCTGGTTAGTTGACTGGGTCACTGACCAGTGGACCCCACTGGTCAGGTTTGACCTGGTCGATGCCTTTGACCTGCTGACGTCACCCCGGCGTCATGCTGACGCAATATTCCTTTTCTGGAATTTAGTTTATTTTATAAATAATCAGGAAATTCCAGAAAATAGCTAAAACTTCAATAAATCATAGAAATTCAACCGTAGCTCCAAATTAAATAATTTATATATGAAAAATTATCAGAAAAATTCAAGGAATCCATCTGTACCATTTCCATGCATGTTAGAACAACTTATAGATGCTGTTTAGGACAAAACAAATAAATGGCATTTAAATAATCACATATGGAGTTTGAATTTGAATCTTGGATTCAAACCAACTTCATTTAATCTGGTTTTAGTTGCATTAGCTCAAAACACATTCATTTTGCCATGTCATGATCATGCATCATATTGTGCATTGCATTGATTGTGTTCCCTTCTGTGTTGCCGGTATTTGTCCCCTCTCGATAGACGTGATACCGATGATGTGATCGTTGACACTGATGAAGACTCAATGTTATCTTCAGAAGTGCCAGGCAAGCAAAACCCCCTTGTTCATTCCGATACAATCCTACTCTCTCGCTCCTGCTCTCTTTTACTGCATTAGGACAACAACCGATTCATCTGTTACTTGCTGCGGTAGCTGAACCCCTTTATCCTTTGCATGACCTGTCATTCCACAGTAAATAGATGAAACCCACTAGCATGAGTAGGAGTTGTTTGAGCCCTGATGTGCCTACTCATTCATGCTTGTTTGTCATGCCTGCTACTGCTTAGAGTTGAGTCAGGTCTGATTCATCGGGGATGAATCAGAGGTGTGTGAACATGTCCTACTATGTGTGAGCTAAGTGTGTGAACACGATTTGGTAAAAGGTGTCGGTGAGAGGCCATGTAGGAGTACATGGTGGGTTGTCTCATTGAAGCCGTCCTCAGGAACTGAGTTCTGTGTTTGTGATCCATGATTCAGCTACTACCATACATTGGGCCCTGAAATATGACCCCGCTCGACTTCTTATTCACCCTTGTCCTCTGTCCAGGAGTTGCAAGTAGTTTCTGGTGTTTGTAGTATGCTGGAGGCCGTGGACAGCGCTGACCGTAGGGGTGGGCTGTGATGCGGTAGGCACGTGGCCGGGTAAACCGGGCGCCCGTTTGGTGTCACGGGAACCCTGTTCACATCGTTTGGGGCTGTGAGCGAAACTCCGGCCGGATCTCCTCATGGATGGAACCCGAATAGGCGATAAACCTGGACTAGAGACTTGAGTGTTTAGGTAGGTCGTGGTCTACACCCACGTCGGCTTTCGCTTGAAGTCTGCCGAGCACATGTCGTGTGCAGACGCTAAGTGGTGGAAACATGTATGAAGAAGTACACCCCTGCAGGGTTAACATCATCTATTCGAATAGCCGTGTCCGCGGAAAAGGACTTCTGGGTTGCTTATATCAGTTCATAGACAAGTGAAAGTGGATACTCTAAAATACGCAAGATAAGCGTGAGTGCTATGGATGGCGTTCTCGTAGGGAGACGGGAGCGGATCCATAGTGGTGTATTGATATGGTGAATATGTGGACTCGTGTGCGCCACCTCAAAGGAGTTACCTTGCAGTCGTAGTTCAGGATAGCCACCGAGTCAAAGCTGGCTTGCTGCAGTTAAACCCCACCATCCCCTTTGATGATAATGATGCATATGTAGATAGTTCTGATGTAAGTCTTGCTGGGTACATTTGTACTCACGTTTGCCTATTTTATGTTTTTGCAGAGAGACTTCGGTCTCACTAGTAGTTCGCGTGGACTTCGACGTTTAGCTTGTTACCTCAGCTACGATCTTGTGCCCTCGGCAGGATCTGATAGATAGTCAGGCTTCTCAGCCTTTTTCATTTATAGATGTCTGTACTCAGACATGATAGCTTCCGCTTGTGCTTTGATTTGTATGCTCTGATTGTTGGGTCATGAGACCCCTGTTTGTAATATCTCGCTCCTCGGAGCCTATTGAATAAATTACTTGAGTCGTAGAGTCATGTTGTGATGCCATGTTGTATTTGCACATATCGAGCATATTGTGTGTATGCTATTGAAATGCTTGGTATGTGTGGGATCTGACCATCTAGTTGTTTATCTTTAGTAGCCTCTCTTACGGGAAATGTCTCCTAGTGTTTCCACCGAGCCATGGTAGCTTGCTACTGCTCCGGAACACTTAGGCTGGCCGGCATGTGTCCTTGTTCGTTCCTGTGTCTGTCCCTACGGGGAAATGTCACGCGATGAATACCGGAGTCCTGCTAGCCCAGTGCTATAGCCTGGATTCACTCGCTGATGACCGACACGTTCGATGCTGGGTCATGGATGCCTGTCCCTCTAAGTTTGTGCCACTTTGGGTTTACGACTAGCCATGTCAGCCCGGGCTCCTTATCATATGGATGCTAGCGACACTGTCATATACATGTGCCAAAAGGCGCAAACGGTCCCGGGCAAAGGTAAGGCGACACCCGTGGGAATACCGTGCGTGAGGCCGCAAAGTGATATGAGGTGTTACATGCTAGATCGATGTGGCATTGAGTCGGGGTCCTGACAGTCTTCAGCGTAGCTGGTGGCCTCGTGATGTGCGGCTGCAGCGTCCAGGAGCTGCTGGACTCGTTCCGTCGTGTGGCGGAGTTCGTTGCCGTTGTACTTGTTCAGCTCATCCGTCACCGCCTGGGCGGCCTGGATGTTCTCTACAGGCGTGGCGTAGACGGGGCACTCCGCCCCGAACATGGTGGCGATGGTCGCGCCACGTTGCCGAACGGTGTCGAGGTGGCTGGGCCCGCCAGGAGCCGGCGTGCCGCCTACGGCCTGGTCCATCTTGCGCCGATAGGCGTCCGATAGCCGGCGCATGCTGACCAAGCGACCAGCGCTCTCGATAAGCTGGAGGTGGCATGCCTCCAGTACCTCAGCATCCGCACCCTCAGGAATCGGCGCCGTGAGGTCGCGCAGGGTGGCCTTGAAGGGATCTTGAGCACGCCCGTCCGAGTGCTCCTCGTTGATGACGAGCACCTCCGTGACGGTGCTCCCGCCGCTGTACTCGTGAGGAGGCGGCTTGTCGTAGACCACCACATTGGTGGGAAACGCGTCGAGCGACACCGTGTCAGAGTCGACGATCATCGGATCGGTCGAGCCGACGGACTCTAGGTCCATAGCAGGCTCGCTGGTGACATGGAGCTGGTCGAGGAGGCTGACGAGGCGTCTCTCGGGGCAACTTGTGCCCGCGTCGGAGGCCGGCTCGTCGGAGAGGTCGACCTCTCTGATGAGGTGAGCGAGGCAACTCGCCGTGGAGGCGATCTCTGCGCCATGCAGCGCGTCGAGGCTGACGCCGTCGGGTGTGCTGGGTTGGCTTCGCTCGCCAGGAAGGAACAGGGTTCCCGTCCAGAGCAGATCTCCGGGAGAAGGTGCACCTCGCCCCACGGTGGCGCCAAATGTCGGGGGTTGGGTGCGACATATGCCAATGGATGGCTTATCATGGTGGGAGCGAGTAGAATGTCGCTGGTGCCTGGAAGCGGGATAAGGCGTAGACACGAACGCCGATGTACTTTACCCAGGTTCGGGGCTCTCCTAGGAGATAACACCCCTAGTCCTGCTCTGCAGGGTCTCCGCATGATCACTAAGGCACAAGTGATACAATGGTGCTCCTCAACTGTTTTCTAGAGGCAGGAGGAGGCAAGGCTTAGCTCTTTTCCTGCTCTAAGGGGTGGCTAGTTCTAATGGGGTCGAACCCTTTGCATGGGTGGCCTGGGGGGTTTATATAGGCCTACCCCCTAGGGGTACAATGGTAATCTGGCCGGCTGCTGGGCTCGGCTGTCAATGTCTCCAGCCTCCGGCTTCTCCGCCGACCGCTGGGGCCCGCCGCCTGGTGGGCCCCGCCGACTGGTTGGTGGCTGCTTACTGTAGCCGTGTCGTTGGTGACGAGAGCTTGGTCACCTTTGCATGGCTACAGTCCCGCCGCCTGGCAGGAGGCCACTATAGCCACACCTGGTCTCATCAGCTTAATGGCGTGCATGCCTCGGGATAAGGGACGGCCGCCTGCTGGAGGCCGGCTCCTCTTGAATCCGCTTGGTCGAGCTTCTGCCGCCTTCCTTGAGGTCACTGCCCTGGTAGGGCCCGCCTCTGGCAGGCCGTACCAATAGGCCGTCGTGGGGAACAGGACTCCACATGCCCGGAGCGACGTCAGGGGAGACATGGCACAGTGCCCCACCGTGCGGAGATCTCCGTTTGTACAGAGCACTGTAGCCATGCCCGTCTTGAGCATTGGAGGCGACGCGCCTTACTGTAGCCATGCTCTATCTTGTACTCTCGAAGGGGGGCTCGGCCATGCTGCAGTTGTGAGGTGGCTGCCTGCCTGTTGCCGCCCTCTCTGGAAGGCGGCTGTGAGGAGCCGGCTGCCCGGAGTGCCGTAGTCTTGGGTCACCCGCCCTCTGGCAGCCGGCCACTGAGCCAGCCGGCCCCAGAAGACGGAGTTTCGGCTTGGGGCCCAGCTAGGCTGAGCTGGCCCAAAGTCTTGGTAAATCTTGGGACTCGGGTGAGCCTACCCGTGGCCCATTACTCCGACACTCTTCATTTTATAATTTAGTGATCCAAGATCACATTGAGTCTATAGGAAAAGCTAATACTATCAAGGAGGGATGAGGTGTTGCTTAATGCGCATCTTGCTTCATGTGCTTAGTGATATGCTCCAAATACCCTCAACTATTTTCTCACATCCACAAATGACCTAAACCTAAAGTCAAACTCAGCCCCACTGATTCTTTCTATCCGGCGCCACCAAGTTTGGGTGTCACAGCCACTGCCGCAAACCCTAGGCAAATCGGTCCTACCGATAGGGATCTCGGTCTCACCGAGATTGGATTGTAATATCTCAGTTTCCCTTCGTAACGTTTCGGTCTAACCGAAGTGAGCGATCGGTCCCACCGAGATTGCAATGTAAACTCTCTGTTTCCCTTTTGTAACATTTCGGTCTCACCGAAAAGAGCAAATCGGTCCCACCGAGTTTACCTGACTAACTCTTTGGAAAGCTTATTACCAAAATCGGTCTCACCGAGTTTGTGTAATCGGTCTCACCGAGATTACATTATGCCCTAACCCTAACCATATCGGTCCTACCGAGTTGCATGTCGGTCCCACCGAAAATCCTAACGGTCACTAGGTTTACTAAATCGGTCCGACCGAGTCTGTTGAATCGGTCCCACCGAGTTTGGTAAATTGTGTGTTACGGTTAGATTTTGTGTGGAGGCTATATATACCCCTCCACCTCCTCTTCATTCGTGGTGAGAGCCATCAGAACAAACCTACACTTCCAACTTACCATTTCTGAGAGAGAACCACCTACTCATGTGTTGAGCCCAAGATATTCCATTCCTACCATACGAATCTTGATCGCTAGCCTTCCCCAAGTTGCTTTCCACTCAAATCTTCTTTCCACCAGATTCGAAACCTATGAGAGAGAGTTGAGTGTTGGGGAGACTATCATTTGAAGCACAAGAGCAAGGAGTTCATCATCAACGCGCCATTTGTTACTTCTTGGAGAGTGGTGTCTCCTAGATTTGCTAGGTGTCACTTGGGAGCCTCCGACAAGATTGTGGAGTTGAACCAAGGAGTTTGTAAGGGCAAGGAGATCGCCTACTTCGTGAAGATCTACCGCTAGTGAGGCAAGTCCTTCGTGGGCGACGGCCATGGTGGGATAGACAAGGTTGCTCCTTCGTGGACCCTTCGTGGGTGGAGCCCTCCGTGGACTCGCGCAACCGTTAACCTTCATGGGTTGAAGTCTCCATCAACGTGGATGTACGATAGCACCACCTATCGAAACCAGGCCAAAAACATATGTGTCTCCAATTGCATTTGAATCCTCCAAACCCTGCCCTTTACTTTCTTGCAAGTTGCATGCTTTAATTTCCGCTGCTCATATACTCTTTGCATGCTTGCTTGAATTTTGTGATGATTGCTTGACTTGTCCTAAGCCACCTAAAATCTGCCAAACTCTAAAATTGGGAAAAGGCTAAGTTTTTAATTGGTCAAGTAGTCTAATCACCCCCCCTCTAGTCATACTTCAAGGTCCTACAAAATGCCGCGTCATGGAAGTGCTTTCGTCAAGGGTGACCGACACATGGCATCCACCATAACGGTCTCCTTAAGCTATCGGGTCCGGTTTTGCATTCGATAACCCGTTAGCCCGGACCAATGGGGATTTTCCACATGTAAAATTCTCAATGGCCAGAGGAAACACGTGTTGGCTCACCGTTGGGACAGATGTCATCCACTCATTGGATAGGAGGCGCCTATGATACGTCGACACTTGGCACGGCCCAAAAGAGGCCTATTCCGGTGAAAAGGCCGGCCAATTTGACATGGTCAAAAGTTAACGGCCCGGCCCACGGAAACCCTATTAACGGCATGTTTGTATATAGCCCATTTACAGCCTGCTAACTCCCGGCACGTTACGTCCTATCGAAATTAAGCCTAGTAGCTTTATCTGGGCCATCCAATATGATTCCAGCCCGTTGTAACTTCTGGCCCATGTATGCCCCATGATGTCTTTCGGCCCATATGAGGCCCGAGATCAAACTGGCCCATAGTGAACATTGTGTCGCTTTAACCCTTTAATGGCCCATTATTTCGTCGGACGTTTCCAGCCCGTGTTACCTTTCGGCCTTCTAAGGTCCCATTTATTCTTGGTCTCATTTCTAGAATTCGGTTAGTTACGGTCCGTTACTGGCATGTTCCGTTTGTGGGCCAAATTCAGCCTGTGGTTACATTCGTCCCATTTGTGGCCCGTTAACCTATTGGGCTGTTTTCATAACATTATCAAATACGGCCTATTAATGGCCCGTTATGGTCCACGAATAGTATGGCCCATGTTTGGCGAAATGATTATACACCTTGTAGAAGGCCCATGGATCCTATGGCCCGTAGAAGGCCCATGGATCATATGGCCCATAGAAGGCCCATATATCATGCGACCCGTTGAAGGCCCATGAATCATACGGCCCGTAGAAAGTCCATGGATCCTACGGCCCATAAAAGGCCCATGGATCCTATGGCCCGTAGGAGGCCCATGGTTACAATAGTCTGTGTGTTGCCATGATTATTATTGTGGCCTAGTTACCAAAAATAGGTTATTGTGGCCACTAGAAAAACGCGGAAAAGAACTGCAGTGACTACAAGCAAACAACTAAAAAAGACAATAAGGAAATAAATAAGCAAGCAACTAACACACTAGTGCAGAACCGGGCAATAACACCGGTTCGTAAGGCCCTTTAGTGTCGGTTCCGTAATCGGCACTAAAGTGTGGGCACTAAAGGCCCCCCCTTTAGTACCGGTTCAGCACGAACCGGTGCTAAAGGGCAACCATGTGGCACGAGCCAGCTCCGGGGGCCTGGAGCCCTTTAGTACCGGTGCTAAGGTTTGGGTTTTTTTTAGTTTTATGATTTCTTTTTCATTTAATTTTGTGTTTCCATTTTAATTCTTTTTCGTTTGTTGGTATTTTACGATACTACACATTGTACACATTATGCATATATATATATATATATATATATATATATATATATATATATAGAATTTCTAGTGGAACCAATCATGCATATATATATCATTAATGTCTCACAAACCACCATATTAATTAATTCACACATACACACATGTATAGCTATATACAATTTCTCCTACATATGCATGTTGCCTTCGGAGCCAGTGGCATTAGCCTAATTGGTGCCTTCGGAGCACAATGACAATTGGAAGTGGTTTTCATGGGGGTGGTAGCGGGTAATAGTATTCTCCCTTCGGATTTATGACCTGGTCGAGCAAAAATCCCGCTATTTCCTCTTGAAGTGCTTCTACGCGCTCCGTTTCTAGGAGCTTCTCCCGCACCTCTTTGAACTGTTAAGAAGGAGATCAATATGCATGTGTATTAGTTGTGTGACTAGATATCGATAATGGTGTAAAAATTGTGAATAGTGTTCTGACAAGCGTACCCATTCCTGTCTTTGAGATCTGCTCCTTTCGGATGCCATCATGCGAATGTTCTCGCAAATGCAGAAGGCACACAGATCAGTCCCCTGCGCCTGCTTCGGGGCCTTTACGAGAATGGAATTTGATCAGATAATAATTAATCAAGCATGATAATTAAAGGGATGGCAGCTAGCTAGCTAGCTAGCTAGTACTACTTAATTACTTACCTTGGGTCGAAACCATTTAAGCTTTTGTTTCCATTCGCCTTCCGTGACGCTGATGAACCTTCCCCAAGCCCTGCCCGCCGACAAAGAAAATGAATAAAGGGGTTATTAAATAGTTCATATCATGAAATGACGAACTAAATAGGCCGAGATATATAGTTAATAATGATTAAAATTACCTGTTGACTATCCCGAACAAGATGTTATAGTCAGCTTTTGCTGTGAGTAGTGAGTCCAGTATTTCAACTGTTTCGGCGTCAACTTTAATGATACACAAGATCCAGTGAAATCCGAAGTTGTAAGGAAGTAGTATATCTTCATTGTATTTGAGGCGCTTCAAGAACTCTAGCATGTTGTCCTCTACGTTCTTTTGATGATGTGGATTTATTAGCCATGTGTATTCATTAACGGTGTTTGGGTCAATGAACCCAATGCCAAAGCATCCACCTTTTCTCATTTCATACATCTTCATCCTGCATAATACCACAGAAAAGAATATAGTGAGGATAATTACAGGTAATGATTGATCAAAAGGATCACTACAGCTAGCTTGAGACTTCAATTACAGAAAGAAATCACTTACAGACAATAGCAACTGACGATAGATTTGTCGAGTGCGTCTTGATTGTATAACTGAAACAGTTCAGTATACTCAACGGATAGAGCTTTCTCATGGAAGTAATGCTCCTCCTTGACATTCACCATGAGGGACAATCGATCTGAAATCTTGGTAATGTTCATGTACCATTGATGCAATTCATACATTCTCGTTGGGAGGTTCTTGACCTTGTCTCGCTCGACCAAAGGTTGGCCCCGGACATATTTCTGTTTTATTTCATCCTCTCTAAGCACAGGCATGGGCTCGATCTCGAGGAGTTGTCCAACAGTGATGTTGAGAACTTCAGCCTGCATTATATGCTCCTCCGTTATTACCACATTGCCCACCTCGGGAACATGCACTATTTGCCCACAATAATATTGGGCGCGCGTACTGTCACGTGTTATTGGCACAACAAGCGAGGGGATCGATTGCGCCGCCTGTTCTCCCAGCTGGGGAATGGTTTTCCCGCATTTTTTGATAGCTGCTTCATGTTTGCTCGATCCCGAGCTCGCCTCCTTTTGTTGATGTGCTCGATTTAACTTCCTGATGTGGCGCTCATAGTTTGTGTCAACAGGCTTGGGAGCTGGTGGTTGAGCCATACGAATGAAGTGGTCAATCATTTCCTCAGGCACTTTCTCCCTTGGTGGCGGTGGCGGTTTCGGTGCAAAATGGGCTTCCACCTCGGCCTTCGATATGGCTGCGATTTCCTCCTCGGACCTATCATAAGCCCTCTGTGGAAGAGGCGTGAGGCTTGGACCATATTTATATCGCTTGCCTCCCCCTGTACTTCCTGTACTACCTCGACTCGTACCGCTACGCACCATAGCTGCGGGGTGTCTCTTCTGCGATTGCTGAGGCGGCGGAGACGGCTGATGGGGCTGAGTTGGACGAGGAGGAGTGGCCTGAAGCTGTGCCGGACTTGGAGGAGGAGTGGCCTGAGGTTGTGCCGGACTTGGAGGAGGAGTGGACGTCTGACGCTATGGCGGACTTGGAGGAGGAGGAGTGGCCTGACACTTTGCCGGACTTGGAGGAGGAGTGGCCTGACACTTTGCCGGACTTGGTGGACCTGTAGGAGCGGGAGTCTGCTGACTCGGTGGCGGACTTCGACGAGGAGTCGGCTGACGCGGTGTCAGTGGCCTTCGAAAGATGATGCAATCCTTTTTCCATAGGATGATACGATGTTTGGCCTCTCCGAGAAAGCGCTCGTCGTCACCTCCAGGAATGTCAAGCTGTAGCTCCGAATATGGTGGGTCCACCACCTCATCAACCAATACACGAGCATAGCCCGCTGGAATCGGGTTGCAATGGAAGGTTGCCTCGGGGGGATTTGTAAAAGCAACGCCGTCCGCCACCTTCATGGATATATTCTTCATTTTGACGTGTAGCTCACAGTTAGTGTTCTCTGTGATGTCATCCACGGGGTATCTACCCCAGCATTGCGTCGTCCGGGACGGAACCCACGCTGCTTCTCGGCATGGATGGGGAGGTGCTATCCAATGCCGGATCATCTGCTAGCTGTTGCAGGTGTTGAGACCCCCTTTGCTTGGTAAGTGAGTCGATCTGCTCCTGCTACCGCTGGAATTTGACTGCCAATTCTGCTTGACTTGCTTCTAGGCCTTGAAGGCGTTCATAGTCCCGCTTCCTCTGCTCCTCCTCCATCTTCCTCTTCTTCTCCTTCGCAATCTTCTTTCTCGCACGGGTTCTGTAGTCGGTGTTCCATTCTGAAAACCCCTCATACCATGGAATAGCGCCCTTGCCTCGTGTTCTTCCCGGGTGTTCAGGATTTCCCAGGGCACGCGTAAGCTCGTCGTTCTCTCTATTGGGCTGGAACACCCCCGATCGTGCCTATTCTTTTGCAACAAGTATCGCATCGTCGGCTCCCTTTAGACTTGCCCTCGTGGAAACATTGCCTGTCTCCGGGTCTAACTCCCCCCCATGCGCATAGAACCAAGTCCTGATCCTCGGGGGCCAGCTCTTAGTAACCGGAGTGACACCTGCATCCTCCATCTCTTTCTCAGACTTATCCCACTTAGGCATTGCCACCACATAGCCACCTGGCCCCAGCTTATGGAACTTATCCTTTTTTCGGCATTCTTCTTGTTTATTCTCGACCGTTCCTTAGCTAATTCTGAATCCTTGAATTTCACGAAATCGTCCCAATGAGCACGTTGGTTCTCTAGTGTTCCCTCGAATACTGGAGTCTTCCTTCCTCCCTTGACGTACTTGTTCCATTCACGATTCTTGTGGTTCTTGAATGCAACCGCCATCTTCCTAAGAGCAGCGTCCTTGACTTTCTGCGCATCTGCTTCTGTGAAATGATCTAGTAGGGTGAAATGTTCCATGAGAGTATCCCAAAGGAGATCTCTTTGATTCTTGTCAACAAAAGTAACATCAGGACGTGGCTTTGCTGGCTCTCTCCATTCTTGAAGTTTGATCAGGAGTTGGTCCTTCACAAGAACTCCGCACTGACGCACGAACTTGTCCGCAATATTCTTAGGCGCTAATGGTTCGCCATTAGGTCTGCATGCCTCGATATTGTACTTTACGCCCTGCTTCAACTTTTTGTTCGGGCCTCGTTTCGTCCTTTTGCCTGAAGATTTGCTCGATCCGGATGGCTGAAAGAACAAAGATCGATTCGTTAATATATCTTCAAGTCATTTAAAACATGTGATGATCACTAGATGCCTGCTTATATAAATATATATACCTCGCCGGTCTTTGTTGTTTCAGGATCAACATGTTCTTCGTCATCGTCATAATCGTAGTTCATGACTTCATCAATTCGGTCGTCGCGATCGAATATCATATCACCCTCTCCGGTGTTGTTTAGAAATTCGGAGCCGTCATAATCTTCTTCATTCTGATCATCATCTGGCCCGCGTATCATATCGAACATGGTCTGTTCTCCCTCTCTGTCGGTATTGTCTACCATAGCTTTTATTTAACTAATCCAAAAGAAATATAAAACAATTTAGTATTCAAATTACATCATCTCGAATAATAGATATAATCTCGAATACATCGTCTAGAATAATAGATATAATCCCGAATACATCGTCTCGAATAATATATAATATTGAATAGTACATCACTGGCTAGGTAGCTAATAAAGATCGAATACTACAGAAGAATCTAGGACACTCGCGGTTCCTGCGGCGCGGGCGGTGGACACCCAAAGAGAAGGAACCCTCACAGGATCATAGCTGAAGTGAGTTCCCCGAAGAAACTGCCAGGTATTGGAGAACCTGCCACCCTCTAACGCAACCATGTAGCGATGGACGTGCTCGTCCTCCTCCCTGACACGGCGACGTACCACCTCCGGCGGGGCCGGGTCCCTCCGCACCGAAACTGGCCCACGCGAACACCACCAAACGAGATCAGGGTCGACGATGGGACCCGGGGCCGGGTTCCTCATCAAGCGGCGCGCCCCTCCAGGCAGTACCTCCCAGTGCCAGCCCGGTGGAGCCCAGTCCCGGACATGGGTCGGCTGGACGTCGTCGCAGACAGGTCGACGGCGAGGATGCGGGCCGGGCATCGTCGAGAACAAATACTAGCTATATGCCCGCAAAAAGTAACATTTTTTTAATGATTTGATTTTGATAACTAAAATTTCTAACATTTCTATATAACACTAATTATGCTATCATTGCATATGTCAAAAACCTATATACTATTTCATACTAATTAAGCATCTAACACTAAAAACAGAAAACACAACTTCTATACATCCATTAAAAAACTGAAAAACAACATTATATAAAAAATTTCCATACTAATTAAACACTAATTATATCCATCTAACATGCATTCATACATATATAATAGTGAAAAAATAATAATCTAAATAATCTAAACTAATTAAACATACAAAATACATATATACTAATATATTCATGCATTAATTCATACATATGTACGTGTGTGTGTGTGTGTTCATCATGCATGCTTGTGTGTGTGTATGGGCTCGGGGAGGGGCAGCGCCCATGGTGGCCGCCGGGGGCGAGGGAGTGGGGTTAGAGGGGGAGAGCTCACAGCGGGGCGACGGCGATGGCGAGGCGATGGCGAGGCGACGGCCGGGGGCGGTGATTGGCCGGGGCGTGACACGGGGGCGGCGACGCGGGGACGGAGCGACGGGGACGGGCCCGGGGGCGGCAACGGCGACGGAGATGAGGGCGGCGACGGGGACGGGGTCGGCGACGGTGACGGAGACGACGGAAACAGAGGAACAAACAGAGGGAAAATGAAATTTTCGTACCTGTTGTATATATAGAAGGCACCTTTAGTACCGGTTGGAGCCACCAACTGGTACTAAAGGCCTGTTTTGGCCAGGCCAAGCAGCGGGAAGCGACCCCCTTTAGTACCGGGTGGTGGCACAAACCGGTACTAAAGGCCCCCCTTTAGTACCGGTTTGTGCCACGACCCGGTACTAAAGGGGGTGCGCTGGCGCAGGTGCGCTGGCGCAGGTGCGGTGCGGCAAGTTTAGTCCCACCTCACTAGTCGAGGGGCTACCGCACTGGTTTATAAGCCCCAGAGTTGTTTTTTGAGTTGTTTTTTGTTGTATTTAGAGTTTCTTTGTGAATATTTTTGCTTTAGGTACAAAAAATTACAAACTTTCTGTTAGTGCCGGTAGATTTCAAATTTGAATAGTTTAAATTTTGAATTATTTGAAATTTGTGTGAATCACTAGTTTGTGAATAACTTAACTTTGAAAAAGTTTTTTCAGTGATTCTTTTTTCTTATGTTTAATATTAGTGTGTTTTATCATTATATTCAATTTAGTAATGCTTAGGTTATTTAAAAATGAAATGCCTTTGTAACAGTTCAGTTCTCGTTGGAAACCCTGATACTTCGAAAGAGATTGTCCATTTTGTACACGAAATGCATCCAGTTTTTGCCGTAACCTTCTCTACTTTCTTGCACATGCTATTTGTATGAAATTATTATACCATGCCAACTTTCAACCTTTCCTGAGTTCATTTGAAATGCTTTTCAATTTCAGGGTCATTTAGCTGGAAAAAAAATCAGTAAATGCATGAAAAGAATTTGTTTGCACATAAAATTTCTTCGCGTTTCAAATGCCAAAACACATAAGTACCCTAACTATTACAGACATTCCCTCCTAGGTGTGAAACACAGAAGAAAGTGATGATAGTGAAGCCGATCACATCCCAGATCTTTGGGTGTGAAACTTTTTCTTCGCGTGTGTCCCTTTGCGCCGTAACCATGGAAAATCTTCATCATTTAACGGGATGCTTGGGTCAATATTCACTGTGAATGGAGCAATTTCATCAAACTTTTCATAATCTTCTGACTTGTCTGTCTTGTCATCCACTCCCACGATGTTTCTCTTCCTAGAAAGAACTATGTGCCGCTTTGGCTCATTGTACGATGCATTCGCTTCCTTATCTATTCTTTTTCTTGGCTTGGTAGACATGTCCTTCACATAGAAAACCTGTGCCACATCATTGGCTAGGACGAATGGTTCGTCTGCATATGCAAGATTGTTGAGATCCACTGTTGTCATTCCGTACTGCGGGTCTTCCGTTACCCCGCCTCGTGTCATATTGACCCATTTGCACCGAAACAAAGGGACCTTTAAACCACGTCGATAGTCAAGTTCCCATATGTCATGTATATAACCATAATATGTTTCCTTTCCCGTCTTGGTTTCTGCATCAAAGCGGACACCACTGTTTTGGTTGGTGCTCTTCTTATCTTGGGCGATCATGTAAAATGTATTACCATTTATCTCGTACCCTTTGAAAGTCATTATATTCGAAGGTGGTAACTGGGACAGCAAGTACATGTCATCTTCAATAGAGGTGTCATGCATGGTACGTGTCTGCAACCAGCTGGCGAAACTCCTGGTTTGTTCACGTGTAATCCAGTCATCAGACCGCTCCGGGTGTTTGGAGCGTAGAAAATTCTTGTGTTCATCCATATACGGAGCCATCAAGGTGGAATTCTGTAGAACTGTGTAGTGTGCTTCAGTGATAGAATGTCCGTCCATACATATTATTTGTTCCCCTCCTAGCGTGCCTTTTCCATCCAGTCTGCCCTTATGCCGCGATTCAGGAACACCAATCGGCTTAAGGTCAGGAATAAAGTCAATACAAAACTCAATGACCTCCTCATTTTGATGGCCCTTGGAGATGCTTCCTTCTGGCCTAGCACAGTTATGAACATATTTCTTTAAGACTCCCATGAACCTCTCAAAGGGGAACATATTGTGTAGAAATACAGGACCCAAAACGTTAATCTCTTCGCATAGGTGAACTAGGACGTGCGTCATGATGTTGAAGAAGGATGGTGGGAACACCAACTCGAAACTGACAAGACATTGCACCAAATCATTCTGTAACCTTGGTATGATTTCTGGATCGATTACCTTCTAAGAGATTGCATTGAGAAATGCACGTAGCTTCACAATGGCTAATCGAACGTTTTCCGGTAGAAGCCCCCTCAATGCAACCGGAAGCAGTTGCGTCATAATCACGTGGCAGTCATGAGAATTTAGGTTCTGGAACTTTTTCTCTGCCATGTTTATTATTCCCTTTATATTCGACGAGAAGCCAGACGGTACCTTAATACTGAGCAGGCATTCAAAGAATATTTCCTTCTCTTCTTTGGTAAGAGCGTAGCTTGCATGACCCTGATGTATGCCGTCTTCTCCGTACATATGTTGCTGGTCCTCCCATGCCTCAGGTGTATCTTTTGTCTTCCCATACACGCCCAAGAAGCCAAGCAGGGTCACGCAAAGATTCTTCGTCACGTGCATCATGTCGATTGCGGAGCGGACCTCTAGGTCTTTCCAATATGGCAGGTCCCAAAATATAGATTTCTTCTTCCACATGGGTGCACGTCCGTCAGCGTCCTTCGGAACAGGTTGTCCGCCAGGACCCTTTCCAAATATCACCTTCAAATCCTTGACCATATCATGTACATCAGCACCAGTACGGTGGCGAGGCTTCGTCCAGTGATCCGCCTCACCTTTGAAATGCTTGCCTTTCTTTCTTACGGGATGCCTGCTCGGAAGAAATCGACGATGTCCCAGGTACACATTCTTCTTACAACTATTCAAATATATACTGTCGGTATCATCCAAACAGTGCGTGCATCCGCGGTATCCCTTGTTTGTCTGTCCTGAAAGGTTACTGAGAGCAAGGCAATCATTGATGGTCACGAACAACAACGCATTTAGGTCAAATTCTTCCCCCATGTGCTCATCCCACGCACGTACACCTGTTCCATTCCACAGTTGTAAGAGTTCTTCAACTAATGGCCTTAGGTACACATCAATGTCGTTGCCGGGTTGCTTAGGGCCTTGGATGAGCACTGGCATCATAATGAACTTCCGCTTCATGCACAACCAAGGAGGAAGGTTATACAAACATAGAGTCACAGGCCAGGTGCTATGGTTGCTGCTCTGCTCCCCAAAAGGATTAATGCCATCTGCGCTTAGACCAAACCATACGCTCCTTACATCATCTGCAAACTCCTTCCCGTACTTTCTTTCGATTTTTCTCCACTACGACCCGTCAGCGGGTACTCTCAACTTTCCGTCTTTCTTACGGTCTTCTCTGTGCCATCGCATCGCCTTGGCATGCTCTTTGTTTTAGAACAAATGTTTCAACCGTGGTATCATAGGAGAATACCACATCACCTTGGCAGGAATCTTCTTCCTGGGGCGCTCGCCCTCGACATCGACTCATCGCGGCTGATCTTATAGCGCAATGCACCACATACTGGGCAAGCGTTCAAATCCTCGTACTCACCGCGGTAGAGGATGCGATCATTAGGGCATGCATGTATCTTCTGCACCTCTAACCCTAGAGGGCAGACAACCTTCTTTGCTTCGTACGTACTCTCGGGCAATTCGTTGTCCTTTGGAAGCATATCCTTTATCATTACCAGCAACTTTCCAAATCCCTTGTCAGATACACCATTCTCTGCCTTCCATTGCAGCAATTCCAGTGTGGTGACCAGCTTTTTCTTACCACCTACGCAATTCTGGTACAACAATTTTTTGTGATCCTCTAACATGCGCTGCAACTTCTTCTTCTCCAAATCACTTGCGCAGTTTCTCTTTGCATCGGCAATGGCCCGACCTAGATCATCAACGGGCTCATCTGATGCCTCTTCTTCAGCTTCTTCCCGCATTGCCGGCTCAGCTTCATCCTGCATTACCGGCTCAGCTTCTTCCCCCATTGTTGTATCATCGTATTCAGGGAACCCATGGCCAGGATAGCTGTCGTCGTCCTCTTCTTCTTCATTGTCTTCCATCATAACCCCTCTTTCTCCATGCTTGGTCCAAACATTATAGTGGGGCATGAAACCGGACTCAAACAGGTGGACGTGAATGGTTCTTGACGTAGAGTAATTGCGACCATTCTTACAGCCAGCACATGGACAAGGCATAAAACCATCAACCCGCTTGTTTGCCTTAGCTGCAAGCAGAAAAGTATGCACGCCCTCAACGAACTGGGGAGAGCATCGGTCATCGTACATCCATTGCCGGCTCATCATCATTACACAACACCGAATAGACCAAATTAATACAAGTTCATACATAAAGTTCATACAACACTTAAATACAACAAACAAATAACTCTCTAGCTAAAGCATTTAAATGCAACAAGAAATGTGATCAAGATCGCAACTAAGGTAACAATTGATCCAACAGCATAATGATACCAAGCCTCACTATCGATGGCATATTTTCTAATCTTTCTAATCTTCAAGCGCATTTTCTCCATCTTGATCTTGTGATCATCGACGACATCGGCAACATGCAACTCCAATTCTATCTTCTCCCCCTCAATTCTTTTCAATTTTTCTTTCAAGTACTCGTTTTCTCTTTCAACTAAATTTAACCTCTCGACAATAGGGTCGGTTGGAATTTCCGGTTCACATACCTCCTAGATAAAAATATCTATGTCAACTTGATGGGCATAATTTGTCGTAAACACGAAATGCAACAAATAGTTTTAAAAGAGAATATACCACATCCGAATCATAACAAGGACGAGGGCCGACGGGGACGGATATCAAAACCATGGCACTATGTATAACAAACAACGTACGGGTAAGATAATTATTATACGAGTAACTATATATCCAAGTCACACAAACATCAATTTTTTATATAAAATTTCATGAACAAGAGGCTCACCACAAGGTGGTGCCGGCGACGGGACGGTGCGGGCGATCGACGATGGTTACGACGGAGATTTAGAAGGCACTAAGTAAACCACACCTACATATGCAAACTAAGTGTTATTTTTGACCTCAAATTGCATATAAATCAAATACTAGCACATATATATATATTTCCTCCAAAATTAATAAACTCACAAATTAATAACTATATAAAGCATTGCAAGAGCTAATCTAGCAATGAGAGATGAAAGGACAAAGTTGCTAACCTTTGTGATCATTTGAATGGATGGGGGCCTTCAAATCTTGACAAATTTTGGGCAAAATGTGTGATGAGCTCGAGAGGAAGAGGGGAAGAACAGAGAGGAGAGGGGAAAGGGGAAGAACAGAGCGAGCTCGGGTGGACGAAGGGTTTATGTAGGATGACCTTTAGTACCGGTTCGTGCCAAGAACCGGTACTAAAGGTGCTGGAGGGGGCCCAGACTGACAACATCCTGCCACCACTCTCATTAGTACCAGTTCGTGGCACGAACCGATGCTAAAGGTTAGCCACGAACCGGTACTAATGAGAGCGGCCCGGCTAGCCGTTGGAACCGGGACTAATGTATACATTTGTGCCGGCTCTAATACAAACCGGCACTAATGTGCTTCAAGTTTGGCCCTTTTTCTACTAGTGACACTAGCCTATTACAACTATTATACACTAGTCATCGACCCGTGCGTCAGCACGGGCTAGTAATTTTGAAAAAAACAAAAGTAGTAAAACAACTTAAGAACTTTTAATGTTAATTTAGCATAAGTTCAAAATATATGAGATCTTGGAATGCAATTTTCAGCATCTCCCAACAGATCATTATACATCCTGAATTAAGAGAAAAATACCACCATGAGAGATAAATTGGAATCGAAATGAAATATGGAATTTCAAGAATTTTTAGAAGAAAACACATGCCCGATTAATGGAGAAGAATGAATAAGACATTTTCATGGTCATTGGAAATGGAATCTAGTTAGTTAATTGTACATACATTCCCCACGAAAACATGGAATTGAACTGTATTATTATTGATGAGGGACACCAAAGAATGTACTTGTTTCTCTTTAGCTTGAAGGACGTGGATTAGTGAAAATGCTGTTCTGAATTAACTAATCAGATTATTACATAAATTGTCTGACATACTTGTAAATGTACGTTCATATGAAAATAAAAATAGGAATAAATACATTTCTACAAATATATATCTATGTTTCTGCACAGAGTAGTGTTTTTGCTTTTGTGGATGCAGTCGCACCGGGGATGGAAACCGAAATTAGGCTTGTGCAGGTTTGAGCTTATAACATTCTTGTAAATCTTTTGTCAAAATAAGCATTTTATGTCCCCTGCGAAAGAAATTTGAGTGCTCTAAAAACATTTTTTTATCGAAAAAATATTTTTTCGCATATAGTTTTCTTAAATATTTATTGCACTCAGAGGACTCGACATTGACTTGTGTGATTTTTTAAGGTTCCTGGTTAGCTAGTTGCTTACCCCATGCTAAGGACCTATCAACGTAATGGGGATCCTTCTAGGCATGTATGGCTCGGACTACCCTACTTGACCTGTCTTTACATGCATGCATGCCACATTCAGACTTCTTCGTTTGAATGTATTCTACCAAACTGTTTTTTCAGGAAAAATGTATTGTATCTATCAGTTGCTATTCCTTCAGGCGTGGTTATGAGCATGCAACAATTGAAATTAAATTAGGAACAATATGAAGATTTAACAGTCGCAGGCAAGGGACAATTGCCATTCACTATACGCAGAATTCCTCAAACCTCTTCTTTCCGGAAAGGGGAATGACCCCGGCCTCCGCATCATCATGATGCACACAGCCACTTATAAAGAGTGCAGGAACAAACTTAAGATTAGAAAACTACCGCTATAACATGAAATCATTTCTCCTGGTTAGCTAAATGGCAAAAAAATAAATGTACCCCGTAGATCAGTTCAGGATAACCATATATACATATGACATTCTACTTGTGTCATGTATATTAAAATTCATAATATATGCAAGAACAATAGAAAACTTTATTTAGGATGTGATTTTAGGCAACACGGTTGTATATGAGAGAAATCGAGTGCATGTTTTATTTCTTCCAAACCTTGACGTTTATAAAAAATCAAGAAATAAATGTGGGTGAATCAATATTTTTTTTTGTGTACGGGTGGTTGTGTTAGTGAAATCTAATTGCTTTGAGCTGAAAATGTTGTCTGAAAATATGTTTAAATGTTGTCTGAAAATGCCGCAAGATGTTGATCATAAATTTTCCTAGCTTTATGTGACTAAATTTTGTTAATTATTTTAACAACTGTGAATCAGACATGCATATGTTGTTAGGATGATAAAATAATTTTATTTTATTTTGCTGGTATACAACAAATCAGTAAAAATGTTATGGTGGTAACTGAGAATATATGACTGATTATTTCTCTTTTGCTATATATTTTTATTTATGAACATGGTGTAGACAACATCGATTTCTCATTCATTTATTGATGAGGAGTTTTCCAAATATTCTAAACACATGCATATGTATATGAGATCTTTTTAATACATGCAGGATTCCTACATATGGCTTAAGTTTTTTGGCAAGTTCTGGATTTATTAGGCGCCCTACTGGATTTGATAAGGAATTCGCTCTCTTGAGTACGTGGTCAACATAAATACATATATCAATTATGCATACCAATATATCAGAGTGCGTGCATGTCTTTGTATATATATGCACAGGTAAACGTCGGTAATCCTCTGTTAGCTTAGCCCCCGCGACAAATCATATTATTCCAAGCTCTCCAAGACTATATAAGCTCACCATCTGCATCATGTGAAAAGGAATAAAATTATATGATTCCAGGCACTTCAAAACTATATGATCTCACCATTTGCATCATGTCAAAGGGAGTAAAGTAGTGAGAATAATTCATCCTAAGAATAGAAGTAGTGGTCGTACATGTATAAATAATAACGCATGTAGCCAAAACATGCACCTGGAGGCTCTCGGTTTGATTATCCTCTTCATTACTTGGGCTTTCATCGGGTAATGTGTAAATACGCAGTAAGTGAGCATTGTTTTTCTACAGATCTGAATATTCATGTTGTTGGCAAAATAACCCACCGCTTGTTGCCGATGCTTCTCGCTGGACAAACCAACCATGCACGGACTTGATGGATATGAGAAAACTTATCGCTAGACACAACAGCCATGCACGTACTTGATTCTCACAGGATGCAACAGCCATGCATGTATTTGATGGATGTAAGAAAGCTGACACACATACACAGCTAGCACATGCCGTGCTGGTTGATTTAGATGAGGACGTGTACTACTTGCAGATGGAAGCTGAGATTGCAATGACCTCGGATTTCAACAGCAGGAGAGGAAGAGAATTAGGAGCGGACAGTTGCATCTTTTTAACATGGATCAAAGCGTGGAAACATAGGATGACATGGAAAGAACTGAGGGAATATCTGAGGAGGAGCATCAGGTGGAGTAGCGCTAGGGTTACGTCGTCAATTCGTCGGTACCTCGTGAGGAAGGATCGGTAGGGTGATCACTCCGTGATGGAGGAGTTGTTTTATTGGCAGCCCGTGGATGGTTTTTTTCTCTTAAAGAGGAGTACGTGGGACGGTGGTCGAGGACTCTTGCGGTACTTCATCCGACGGCTATAAATAGCTAATAGAAGATCTAATGGATAATTTTACTTAATGATTGAGGATTAACGTGGAGCCTTTAATGGTGCCTCCAATTAGTAAATATAAGATATAAGATATTACATTCACTTGGCATCAAAGTTCGCCAGCAGTGCAAATATAGGGAACAAAGCAGCATATTACATACATTGGCCATCAAAATTGGTCACCAGTGCAAATAAATGCGGCAGCAAAACAAGTCCATAACTGAAACAACTTCAGAAGAGCTCAAGAAACGTTATCCTGGGTATCCACCATGCTGGTAGCAAGCTTATTAGCTTTGTCCTGTTTGGTGCTAAAATCCTCCAACGCTTGTTGTTGCACCAGAAAGTATGCATCTGAATGCTTTAGGGACTTCTGCAGTCCTTCCACTTCTTGTCGCAGCACAGCTGATCGATGTCTTTCAGCTTGTAGTTGAGACTAAAGAAACCGAACTGATTCAGACAGTGAGTTTGAATAGCTTGTGCAAGCGGTAGTGGCCAGTAACTCGAATAGTAAACCAAGACAAGACTTTGGGGTTGTCTCACTGTCTTCAAGATAGTTTTCCTTAGCTGTTTTATCAGCTTTGTTGGAGACCAACAAGGATGTCTCTCAATCTTGAACCTTATCTGCATTACTTTCTTTACCATTGCTTAATAAGGCACTCTTCTCCAATATTCTGTCAGCATTCTAAAAGAAGAAACAAGCAGACACATAATAGGCTTAGCATGTACTAGTATATGAAACTCATTTCGGTGAACCAGTTCATTAGTAAGGTGGACAAGATTAAACTACCAAGTCTTCTATTGCCAAGTAGTACATTATAAAAGCATCAAACAAACATATATCTATGTCCTATGGTCACTGCATTGTCTTGCCAAATCAAAATAGAGACACGGTTCAAATCATATCAGTTCAAGAGAAAGCAGCACTGAAAGAATACAAAGCGTGGGAAACTACATGGCACAACAAGATTTCAGATGGGTATCATGGGTCTACATGTACAAGAACACTATTGGCCCTGTTGTGATGCTAGTATGTGCATGATATGAGAAGTCAACTGTATACACAATTGAAACTGAAATCAACAGAGCTATTTATAAGAGCAAACATGTTAAAGAAAAATGCGTAAACATACCTATTGTGCCATTGGAGTTTCCATTGGATCGTTCAATTTAAAAATAAGTTTGTATGAGTAAATACAGTGATACAAGAGCAAAGCAGTATGCACGATAGCAATGGAATCTTAAATGAGAACAGTTGTTCTTTAGGTTTAAGCACTTGTTCTACATGAACAGAGTACATCAAGACGCAAGCATATAGTACTTAAAATAAAATGAGCTCATAGACCTTACCACATTCTTGGTTCGGGACCAGTACAGAACAAGGCGTTCCCAGTCTTCGTCTAGTAAATGTGTCTCAGGAGAGCGTAAGGGAATTTGATGAGTTTCTTTGCCAGTGAAGTATGTTTTCTTCAGGTAATTCCGATACTGCCACCAAGCATTCTTGAAGATAGTAGAGGTATTAGCACAGGTTACCTCATTCTGAGTTTCCAAACCGGTCCTTCTCTATAGAGAAAAATGGGAAAATTTGCTGTATTATAACCATCATGGAGGTAGAATGTATGGGACAAGGCAAAGTAATTGCCATGAATAACATTACTTACACATAACTCCTGGACAAACACCTGCAACTGGCATTTTCCTTCATCTTCAGTATAATATTTCCATGATGGGAAGATATGCACATAGGATTTAACAACATCAAATGCGATAGATGCTAAACTATGAATGACTGGTTGTGCTTCCTCCATAGGAATAGGTGTACTAACTGGTGGAGTTAGGGTTCGCCGTGGTAGTAATGGCGCTTTGGGCACTGGAGCTGCCTTACTAACTACTCTTGTTTCACAGCTTTGTGGTGGAGATGGTGCTGTGTCAATAGGAACTGGGTTACTATCTGCTAGTGTTGGGGTTAGATTGGGTGAAGCTGGTTCGCTGTCCATCGCAATAGGGGTAAAATTGTCGAGAGTCTGGGTTATGTGTGGTAGGGCTGGTTCTCGCGCCTGTACAACCGGGGTGCTATCTCCACCAAGAGGTAGCACTGTTTTACTTGAAGACCGTGTTTTTACTCCGCTAGATATTGCCATCACCCGCTCCAATTCAAATAGCTGATATACAGGAAACATAGTTGAATGTACAGACATTGTATGAGAGACAGATGCAATAGATAGTGTGAAAAAAGAGGGCATGAAATAGTTGACATGTATATTGTTTAACTAAAACGGATAGCATGACATAATTTCACATATATGATGTCTATCTAAACTGGATAACATATCATAACATAATTCAAAGATATGATGACTAACTAAACAAGATTGCATGACATAATTCACATACATGCTATCTAAGTAATCAGGACTGCATGATATAATTCACATATGTGATTTATATGCTAAGTAGAGGGCATTCACATATATCATGTCTAAACTAATTAAGAACATGGTGTTGAATATTGTGTATATGATGTCTAAACTATGCAATGCAAGATACCATATGCATGACATGAGCAGTATAACCGTGTCAAGTTAGAGCATACACCTCGGTGGGGGAATAGGACTGGTCATCTATCCCTGAATCCATCTCTAAAGAGCTATTGGGACCCAGCAAGAGATCTGCTTTGATAGGTAGCACTGTCTGATCTGAAGGCCTTGTTTTCACTCCAGATTTTTCCACCACCCACTCAAATGGCTGATTCACAGGAAGAGTAGTTTAATGTACAAACATTGTCGACAATTGGAAATGTAATGAAGAAAATGATGGGCAAGATATCATTCAAATATATGATGCCTGGTTAAATAGGATGGCATTGCACATTTCACATATATTATGGCTGGCTAAAAGACACGAGACTGCATATATGATATTGAAACTAAACAGGTCGCATTACAAAACATGTGTAAACTAAGCAGATGACATATATGATGTCGAAAGTAGGCACTGCAAGGCAACATATGCATGATATGACTCACATTATCATGCCAAGTTAGAGAAAACACCTTGGGGGGTAAATAAAGGAGTGACCAGCTGCGTCTGAATCCGCCTCAGAACAGAGATTACAATCTGGAGAGGGGGGAGGGTTTGCCATTAAACCCACCATGGAGCGATGTCTACATGACATTGTATTGCCGCGCAAAACTCTTCTCTTTTTCTCTACATGTTTAGCATGACTGTGTACAATATCTGACATGCATACTAAAAAAATATAGTGAGATTATGTAAGGAGAGCATGCAGAAATCTAGAGTGATGGTAACAACCAGTGGATGGATCCAAAAATGATGATAGCAGGCTGATGATTGCTTTAATTAAATAAAAAACTGATGATGATTGCTTTACTATTTGTTTCCCACCCAAGATGAACAACATAGGCATACCCTAGGTGAACTAGATATTAGACAGAGATACTATTCATTGCTGCCTCGATATGTGCCGCACAACTAATTTAGAACTCAAGTTTGAACATTAATTTCGACCTGACTTGGAGTCTAAGAGGTGAACAAGACGATAAAGTAGCAGGTAACATTAAGCAATGCATAACATAAGCAGAAACAAAAGAGTGCGACCTTGTTGGGTTCTACGGTAGGGTGCATCGACTGCAAATAAAAATTATCCTACGCGCAGAACAACATGAACATGCTACGGGAGATGGATCACAGTTCATTACCACTAGACGCGCAGTGCCATGCAGTGGAAGAAGAGTTGGGGCAGCGCGTCCGCACGGGTCGTCTCGTCCTTGTCCGATCTCCGTCGAACAGCCGGTCGTTTGATCCCACGTACAAGTTCGCCGGAGTGGCGCAAGTGCACCGCCTCTAACGGCATCCGCACATGCAGGAGGAACACCGTGCGGCGGACTGCTAGGTCCGATCACATAATCGGGGGCGAGTGGAGGTGGCTATTCGCAACACATGCAAACCCTAGTCGCAGCACCGAAGCGATTAACCAAATAAGTGCGCCGCACATCCACCTTATATAGGCGTCCGTCGCGGGCTCAACACTTGGGCCTCGCACGGACCCTAAAGCCCACAAGTCTACTCGGCCACAATCCGAATACAGCTCGGATCACATACGACCAGTGTCTTCGGATCCGACCTCGTAGGTTCCTTCCCTTAAGCGCGCAACCCCTTAGGTTCAAGTCAGCTTGGTCGCAGTTCGGATCACCTCCGAACTACACAGTTGGTAGCGGACTCTAGCAAGGCATGCCGAACACCAAGAAGACTATGAAGCTAGTTAGGCGGACCTGTACAACGTGTCACACTTCTGTTCCCTTTGCCTCACGATATATGTTGTCGGGCTCAAGACGAGTCTGTCATCCTTGTGGTAGCCCGACCTCTTTCTCGTTCCAGTGATGCCGACCACAATCCGGATTATCTCATAATCCTTGTCGCATGGCCATGCTTCTCTTGGTCGGATCACACGAGGGGCCAGAGTATATATCTCCTTATCGGAGGGGCAAATCCCATCTTGCTCGACCATGTCTCGCAGCATGGGACTAGACATACCCGAAACCTACCTTTGTAAATACCCAGCCATGGAGTAGTGTTTGGTCGGCCCAAAGCAAGTGTGTCACCATCCCGAGTACATGCGTCAGCTCAGGTCTTAGGACATAGAACGTATGTTGTACTAGAGACTCACAGATGACATATCGCTGCGTCTCATAGTTGGGTCTGTCCTACTCGGACCTTATCTTGACTCGGATCCGACTATGTTGAATCCAACTAGACCTTTCCAAGTCCATATTATCCGGTTAGCATCCAATGCTCCATGGCTAGTGAGACCAAGCCATCGACCGTGTCATATGCTAGTCTAGTCAGCTGCGCGTCCACACAGCCCTTTCGACTAGGGACCTTTTAGGACAGTCATCATACAATGCATAGTCCCACAAACAAGTCACGTACTTGCTGATACACATCATTGATAATGTCCAAGGACTATCTTTATTCATAAACACATAGGAAATATCATCATACATGATTGCCTCTAGGGCATATCTCCAACAGTATCCCACTTGCACTAGAGTCAATCAAATAGACATCGAATGCCCATAACTCTAACGTGCCCCTCATGCTTGGGTTGTGGAAGCGGCTTAGTCAATGGATCTGCAACATTTGCATCCGTGTGAATCTTGCATAACTCTACATCACCATTCTTTACGATCTTTCGTATCAGGTGATATTTCCGATCTATATGTCTAACCTTGTGGTGATTCCTCGGCTCCTTGGCTTGTGCGATGGCACTAGAATTATCACAATAAAGGTCCAACGGTTTCACCGAGACTGGGAAAATACCAAGATCATCCAGAAAATGCCGGATCCAAACACCTTCCTTTGCATCTTCACAAGCCGCAATGTATTCGGCTTCTGTGGTAGAATCGGCCACCATATCCTGCTTGGAACTCATCCAGTGCACTGCTCCTCCATTCAGGACGTACACGAATTCGGACTGTGATCGACAATCATCTCTGTCGGTTTGGAAACTAGCATCGATGTAACCCCTTACGACGAGCTCTTCCTCACCTCCATAAACTAGGAACATCTCTTTAGTCCTTTTCAGGTGCTTCAAAATAGTCTTCACCGCTGCCCAGTGACTCTCACCTGGGTTGGCCTGGTATCTACTTGTTAGGCTCATTGGAAAAGCAACATCAGGCCTTGTACATATCATGGCATACATGATGGATCCGACTGCCGAGGCATACGGAATCCTACTCATCCTGCTTCGCTCATCAGATGTCGAAGGACTCTGAGTCTCGCTTAGCTTTATACCATATGAGAGTGGCAAGAACCCTTTCTTCGCCTCACTCATGTTGAACCGCTTCAAGACTTTATCTATGTATGTGCTCTGGCTTAAGCTGAGCAGCCTCCTCGATCTATCTCTATAGATCTTAATGCCTAAAATATATACTGCCTCACCAAGGTCCTTCATCGAAAACTTGCCATTCAATGATTCCTTGACCAAGTTTAGCATCAAAACATTATTTCCGATCAACAATATGTCATCCAAAAACACTATCGAGCTCCCACTTAACTTCTTGTATAAACAAGAGTCCTCTTTGCTTTTGATGAAACCAAGACCAGTGACGACCTCATCAAAACGAATGTTCCAACTCCGAGATGCTTCCTTCAACCCATAAATGGATATCTTGAGCTTGCATACCTTACTAGTGCTAGTCGGATCGACAAAACCCTCGGGCTGTATCATATACACGTCCTCGGTTAAATTTCCGTGAAGGAAAGCCGTTTTGACATTTATCTGCCATATCTCGTAATCCAAATATGCAGCTATAGCTAGTATGATCCTCACCGATTTCAGCATCGCTACCGGCGAGTAAGTCTCATCGTAGTCAATTTCTTGAACTTGTCCATAACCTTTAGCGACAAGCCGATTGCCGGTGTCAAAACCGGCGGATCTCGGGTAGGGGGTCCCGAACTGTGCGTCTAGGCGGATGGTAACAGGAGACAAGGGACACGATGTTTTTACCCAGGTTCGGGCCCTCTCGATGGAGGTAAAACCCTACTCCTGCTTGATTAATATTGATTATATGGGTAGTACAAGAGTAGATCTACCACGAGATCAGAGAGGCTAAACCCTAGAAGCTAGCCTATGGTATGATTGTTGTTCGTCCTACGGACTAAAACCCTCCAGTTTATATAGGCATCGAAGAGGGTTAGGGTTACACAGAGTCGGTTACAATGGTAGGAGATCTACATATCCGTATCGCCAAGCTTGCCTTCCACGCCAAGGAAAGTCCCCTCCGGACACGGGACGAAGTCTTCAATCTTGTATCTTCATAGTCCAGGAGTCCGGCCAAAGGTGATAGTTCAGCTATCCGGACACCCCCTAATCCAGGACTCCCTCAGTAGCCCCTGAACCAGGCTTCAATGACGACGAGTCCGGCACGCATATTGTCTCCCGTAGGGCCCTTGCCCGTTCTAAAGTGCACTGGGGCAAGATGGACGCTGAGAAGCTTGTGACGGACAGACCACCGCCGGGCAGGGAGTATCGCAAGCCCGAGATGTATTATGAGGGCGTCCTGAAGGGTGCCCGCCTTATAGTGGGTGAATGCTCCAAAGATGTAATTTTTGAGTAAACTCGCATTTGTTATCCTGTACGCTTGAAAACTTGTTCATATGCGCTAAGCAACGCTTGTGAATTTAAAATATTACCTTCTGTGCGGCTGTTTATTAAATTTGAGAGATGGCGAGTCGTCGGCTTCTGCCCCCATGCCACGAGTGCTGGGGTGTTCGGGATAAACTTGAGCGCTCTTTTTCCCATTCTTGGTCCTTCGAGGGAGGCGCTCAATGCAATGAACAAGGCAACCGGACTATAATGCTTGAACACTCTCACTTAGCCATAGAATTCTATAATTTTAAATTTTGGCGAAGCCCCTAGTATTCGGAAGACCGAATTTTGGGCGCTATCCACGCCTGGGCCGGACAAAGCCGACTCCTCGCTCTAAGCGGCATAAGTCTTTAGGGACTCGAAAACCTCTCGAACAGCGACCGGCTCTCGCCCTATCATGACGGTCAGTTTTAGCTTTCTCCACTGAGGTGCTTAACCCAGCTCAACTGGGGCACAATCGCAGTGGTTCTCCCAGCGCTACCTTAGCTGATATAACGGAACGTAAGGTACCAAAACATGGGAGCCGGGCAAACCCAACTATTGACCCAAGACATGATTTGGAGCCGATGCATATAATGCTATAAGTTCGGGGTGCCGCACTTATGAAAGTGTTCGGACTTATCACACCATATTTTGGGGTACTTAAACCCCTGGTGTATTTGGCCGTACCAAAGTGTATGGGTGCAACATGTCATAAGTGAACATATATAGACAAAAAAAGGAATGCAATAATAGGCAAAAGCTATGCATTGTTTATTCAAAAAGGCTGCGGTAAAAGCAGAATGATACAAATAGTGTGATAAGCAAGGGACGGGACTATTTGACATGTCCCCCTCCAGGAGCGAGCTGCGGGATGATATGTGAAACAAGTATACTGCTCGTTATAGAGACCACCTGGATACTCGACGTAGCTTTCCGCTTCCCTGGATGTTGCATCGTGTGTTTGGCAATTCTACTTCCGGACAGGGCTTCGTGAGAACGGAGTCCTAAAAACAAGGGGAAAAAAGAATGACACAATATGCGCCGCATTCTGGGCCTGCCGTGGTCGCGCCCCTCCCCCTATGCCCATGGTATTTCCAAAGCGTAATTATGTACGCGTAGTACTGGTTTCACAATTTCGCGAGGGCTGGGGTTGGGGCCGCATATCTACGCGTGCTTGGAACGTGCCAGGCGGTCTTGTTGTAGGTTACTCCGGGCGCGCTTGACGGTGTCCGGACGTTTAATAGCCGAACTCGAGAATTTCCTTGAGAGGCTGCTTTGTACTTCCGCCGCGAGGGCCGCCGTATGCTCCTCCGTTCGGAGAGAGCATTCGGTGTTTCCGTTGACCGTAATGACTCCTCGGGGGCCTGGCATCTTGAGCTTGAGGTATGCGTAGTGCGGCACCGCATTGAACTTTGCAAATGCGGTTCGTCAGAGCAGTGCGTGATAGCCGCTGCAGAACGGGACTATGTCGAAGATTAACTCCTCGCTTCGGAAGTTATCCAGGGATCCGAAGACCACTTCAAGTGTAACTGAGCCTGTACAGTTGGCCTCCACACCTGGTATGATGCCTTTAAAGGTCGTCTTTGTGGGATTAATCCTTGAGGGGTCTATGCCCATTTTGCGCACTGTATCCTGATAAAGCAGGTTCAGGCTGTTGCCGCCGTCCATCAGGACTCTAGTGAGGTGAAATCCGTTAACGATTGGGTCTAGAACCAATGCGGCGGATCCGCCTTGGCGGATGCTAGTGGGGTGGTCCCTTCGATCAAAAGTGGTTAGGCAGGAGGACCACGGATTGAACTTTGGGGCGACTGGCTCCATCACATATACGTCCCTTAGCGCACTTGTAGGGGGAAGCCCTTCTGTCCTCTATTGTTCGGCGACCGGGGCTCCTCCTCGTCGTCGCTATGCAGCCCCTTGTCATTGTTTTCGGCATTTAACTTGCCTCCCTGCTAGAACACCCAACAATCCCTATTGGTGTGGTTGGCTGGTTTTTCGGGGGTGCCGTGTATCTGGCACGAGCGATCGAGTATTCGGTCCAAATTGGATGGGCCCGGAGTATTTCTTTTGAATGGCTTTTTCCGCTGACCGGGTTTAGAGCCTCTGAATCCGGCATTGACTGCCGTATCTTCAGCATTATCGCCATTAATGCGGAGCTTGTGCTTGTTGCGACGCGACCTATCGTTGCTGTCCTTGGTATCCTAATTACCAGGGCTCTTGGTCATGCTGTTACTATGAGCTAGCCAGCTGTCCTCTCCCGCGCAAAAGCGGGTCATGAGTGTTGTGAGGGCTGCATGTATTTTGGCTTTTCCTGTCCTAGGTGCTGGGCAAGCCACTCGTCATGGATGTTATGTTTGAAGGCTTCAAGGGCCTCTACATCCGGACAGTTGACGATTTGATTTTTCTTGTTTAGGAACCATGTCCAAAATTGTCTAGCCGATTCCTCTGGCTGCTGAATTATGTGGCTTAGGTCATCGGCATCTGGTGGTCGCACATAAGTGCCCCAGAAATTGTCGAGGAATGTGGCTTCCAGGTCTTCCCAACAACCAATTGACTCTGCTGGCAAGCTGTTAAGCCAATGCCGAGCTGGTCCTTTAAGCTTAAGTGGGAGGTATTTGCTAGCGTGTAGGTCATCACCGCGGGCCATGTGGATGTGAAGGAGATAGTCCTCGATCCAGACCGCGAGATCTGTTGTGCCATCGTATGATTCAATGTTTATGGGTTTGAAACCCTCAGGGATTTGATGATCCATCACTTCATCTATGAAGCATAGTGGGTGTGCGGCGCCTCTGTATTGGGCTATATCACGACGCAGCTCAAATGAGCTTTGTCTACTGTGTTCGGCCCGGCCGGAATGCCATATCCGGCGTGACGGTTATCGTCACGTGTACTGGGGCGCCCACGTGATCCATAGATCGATCTTGTTTGCCTTGCCCTATCCTCCAATATATCTCGCAGGTCTGGCGCATTTCCCCTTGCCTTGGTATTTTTTGAGCGGCGCCGGGGTGCGGCTTGAGTGGAGGGCCGAGAGGCCTCTCTGTCTCGGCCACGAGGTGGCCGGTCGGCTGTATCATGCGCTGGTGATGTAGGTTTAGGTGCTTCTTCCTCTAATCGGGGTAGCAGCCTGCGTTTTGGGTAGCTCTTGGAGGGGCGTTCGAGTTCGTGCTCTTCGGCCGCCAGGACTTCAGTCCATCTGTCGGCTAGCAAATCTTGGTCAGCTCTAAGATGTTGCTTCTTTTTCTTGAGGCTGCTTGCCGTGGCCATAATCCTGCATTTGAAACGCTCTTGTTCGACAGGATCCTCAGGCACGAAAAATTCGTCATCGTCGAGGCTTGGCTCATCTTCGGAGGGAGGCATGTAATTATCATCCTCTACCTCTCTGTCTGCCGCTCTCTCATGAGGGCTGGCTTCTCCATCCTCCTGCGCTGAATCCTGCTGGAGGGGGTTGTCTTCGGCACTGTCCGGGGTGTTATTGTCTCCGGTGCCAGAATTGCCGTTTTTGCTGTGGCGGGATTTAGAGCGGCGCCGCTGACTCCGGCGCTTAGGTTGTTTCTTGGAGGGGTCATCCTCCGTTGTTCAATCGCCATTCCCATCGTTTGGGATGTCCACCATGTATATGTCGTATGACGAGGTGGCCTTCCAATGCCCTATAGGCGCTGGTTCTTGGTCGTCTCCTACATCGTCGTCCATACCGTCGATGTCTTCGGAGTCGAAGTCGAGCATGTCGGTTAAATCATCGACAGTGGCTACGAAGTGGGTGGTGGGTGGGCTTTGAATTTCTTTGTTGTCCGCATCCCAACCTTCCTGACCATAACCCGGCCAGGGCTCTCCTGATAAAGAGAGAGACTTTAGTGAATTCAGGATGTCGCCAAAGGACGAGTGCTGAAAGATGTCCACGGTAGTGAACTCCATGATCGGCGCCCAATCGGATACGACTGGCAGGGGCGCGGGAGGTTCGGAGTCCGGAGAGGAGTCCGGCACCTTGGAGTCACGAGCTTCGCAAAGGACAGGGTTGGTATTTGGCTCAATCGCCGTAGAGATAGCAGCCCCCGAGGCGGTGTCCAGCCACCCGTCCTCGGCGTAGTCGGCTCCGAGCTAAGGGTCGGAGCGGACTCTGGTGCGGCCTCCAGGGCACTGTCCGGCGGTAGAGCTAGATCATGCCCGTCGTGATAGTGCAGCGCGCTTGGCTGTGGCTCGAATCCGTCGAAGATGAAGTCTCCGCTGACATCAGCCGTATAGTTCAAACTTCCAAATCTGACCTGATGGCCAGGGGCGTAGCTTTCGATCTGCTCCAGATGGCCAAGCGAATTGGCCCGCAGTGCAAAGCCGCCGAATATGAACATCTGTCCGGGGAGAAAAGTCTCACCCTGGACTGCATCGTTGTTGATGATCGGAGGAGCCATCGGGCCTAAATATGACGACACAGAGGAACTCTCAATGAAAGCACCAATGTCGGTGTCAAAACCGGCGGATCTCGGGTAGGTGGTCCCGAACTGTGCGTCTAGGCGGATGGTAACAGGAGACAAGGGACACGATGTTTTTACCCAGGTTCGGGACCTCTTGATGGAGGTAAAACCCTACTCCTGCTTGATTAATATTGATGATATGGGTAGTACAAGAGTAGATCTACCATGAGATCAAAGAGGCTAAACCCTAGATACTAGCCTATGGTATGATTGTTGTTCGTCCTACGGACTAAAACCCTCCGGTTTATATAGGCACCGAAGAGGGTTAGGGTTACACAGAGTCGGTTACAATGGTAGGAGATCTACATATCCGTAATCCAAGCTTGCCTTCCACGCCAAGGAAAGTCCCCTCCGGACACAGGACGAAGTCTTCAATCTTGTATCTGCATAGTCCAGGAGTCCGGCCAAAGGTGATAGTTCGGCTATCCGGACACCCCCTAATCCAGGACTCTCTCACCGAGCTTTGTGGATCTGAACATTTCCATCCACATCGGTTTTCTTCTTAAAGACCCATTTGCAACCAATGGCAGTTACGCTAGGTGGCGGATCAACCAAGTCCCAGACTTGATTCTCATCCATGGACTTTAACTCAGATCTCATGGCCTCCAGCCATGCCTTGGAATCTGGGCTCACCATCGCTTCTGCATATGTGGTCGGCTCGTCGCTTTCTAGCAACAATACATCACGCACTCTGCGCAATCTTTCCGACCTCCGTGGTTCCGGTGCCGCTTCCACTATGGGTTCCCTGACTGACTCCGGTATGATCTCATCACCAGCCGAACCATCCCCGAGGGGTCCTAGAATTTCTTCGAGTCGAACCGTCCTCCCACTAGCCTCCTGACTGAGAAACTCTTTCTCAAGGAAAACCCCGTTCCGAGCAACAAACACTTTGTTCTCTTCCCAGTTGTAGAAGCTATATCCCAAAGTTTCCCTCGAATATCCCACGAATATGCATTTATCCGACTTGGGTGTAAGCTTGTCTGACATAAGTCACTTGACAAATGCCTCACAACCCCAAATCTTTACAAAAGACAAACTGGGACTCTTCTCGGTCCACATCTCATGTGGTGTCTTGTCTACGGATTTTGATGGTACCCTATTAAGTGTGAAATCTGCAGTTTCTAGAGCGTATCCCCGGAATGACAATGGTAAATCCGATTTGCTCATCATAGACCGGACCATGTCCAACAAGGTCCTATTCCTCCATTCCGACACGCCGTTTCTCTGTGGCGTACCCGGATGTGTGAGTTGAGGTACTATACCTCGGCTTTTCAGATGATCATCAAACTCCTGGCTCATGTACTCACCTCCACGATCAGATCGTCGAAGTTTTATAGTCTTGCCAAGCTGATTATCAACCTCGTTCTGAAACTCTTTGAACTTTTCAAAAGTCTCTGACTTGTGCCTCATCAAATAGATATATCCATATCTACTCAAGTCGTCAGTAAAAGTCACGAAGTACTGATAGCCACCTCTGGCAGTTGTGCTCATTGGACCACACACATCACTATGTATAAGTACCAATAGCTCGGATGTGTCGGATTTCGGGTTCCGGCAGACCCTTTAGGTTCGAACACTGGGGTGCGCGCGGAGATTTCACCCTCAACCTACCTGTTCCTCGCCGACTCGTTAGGATCTAAACTACGAAAGGAACAACACAAGAGACACAGGCTTTATACTGGTTCAGGCCATCATTGTGGTCTAATACCCTACTCCAGTGTGTGGTGTGTTGGATTGCCTCTTGGGCTGATGATGAACAATACAAGGAAGAACAGCCTCGCGAGGGTCTGCTCTTAGCTGGGACGATGAACTGCTAGGAGGAGTTCAGTCGCCCTTCTCACTCTCTCTCTCTTTCCTGATTCAGGAGCAGATCCGGATGCCTCTCTTGATTCTAGATGCCTCTCTTGATTCTTGATCGATATCCCTACCCTGGGGGTGGCTAGTCCTATTTATAGTCAAAGGCCCTGGGCCTCTTCCCAAATATTGAGCGGGAAGGGCGCCAACAATCGGCCATTTTGAAGGGGAACAGCGGGTACACTTATCCTGACTAAAGTTGGTCCTCGCCTGCCAAAGGCTCTGGTGGTGATGCCTGCTTAGGCTCCACAATGACTTCCTCCCTGTCGTTGGGCTGGTCTTGGTCTTGTTGCACATAAATGGATGCCTTTGCTTGATGCTCCCGCCTGCGCTTGCTCCCTTTGCACCAAAGGGGAAAGGAGGACACTGCGCGGGCTGGCGCCCGACTAGCGCCCTTGGTCGTCATGGCTTGCATCATGGGCACCTCGTGAGGTACCCCGCATTGAACTCTCCGCCTCCTCGTGAGCCATCCTGATGAGGCCGTGCCTGATGAAGCTACTTGTCGTCCGCCCCACGAGGCTTGGCCCCTCACGAGGGTCTTGAGCTTGTGTTGATGAAGATAGGCCGTGCTGGGCCCCCTTTTGATCCACGCCGCAGGCCGCAGGCAGGCAAGTCTGGGGACCCCCGTTCCCAGAACGCCGACAGTAGCCCCCGGGCCCAAGGCGCGCCCAGACTTGTCCGAGCAGAGAGGCAAAAGGGCAAGTGAGAAGCGCCGCGGGCCCTAGCAGCCTGCGGCCTTGGGCGCCGAGTGGCGGTTGATTGGACGTGGGCGCCTCAGCAACCGCGCGAGTTGATAAAGGGGCGGCATCTGTCTAGGCTTTACCTCCTTTGCTTTCTCCGGTTGCTGTTCAGATCCCCTTTCTTGCGCCTCTCCTTCCTGCCTCCAAAATCTTCAGATCTACTCCGTCCGCGTGCCCTAGCAAGACATGGCGCCTCGCCAGGCCCCGGCCGGAGCTTGGTATTGTCCGCCTTGGACTCGCTGAACGTGTCGGAGGCGAGCCTCGCCCGGGTGCGCTAGATGGCGGCGGCGTAGGGCATCGACGGGGCGAAGGTGTTCAAGGCCGGCTCTGCCCTCCCTGAGGGCCAAGGGAGCACCTTCTATCCGCTCTTCGTGAGCGCCATTGTTGCCAGTCTGGTGCCTCCCTTTTCTGAGTTCTTCTTTTCTGTCCTCCGCCATTATAATCTTCAAGCTCTGCATCTCCACCCCAACTCTTTCCTTCTTCTGGCAATCTTCGCCTACTATTGCGAGGCTCACGTAGGGGTGAAGCCCTCAATGGCTGTCACATCCCTAGTTCTGGCCTGACCTATGCTAGCTTCCATGTGAGCATCATGTTTAAACTCAAATGAAACTTGAATTGAGGAATTTTTTCAAAAGCCGCAGAAAACCTCTAAAATAACCAACATTTAAATCTCATCAAATGAGTCCAAGAAAATGTTCATGTTATTCTATAAAAATATTGGCATGAGGTAAAATTCAAACCAATATTTTTGGAATCACATAAATATTTATTTTGGGCCTTTGACTTAAACCAATGACATATTTGAGTTGAATTTATTTCTGTTATATAAGAAATACAGTTCAAATATTTTTGTAAGTTTCCTGTGACCTTGGACTAGTTCCTGAGCTCACATACAATTTACAGAAAGATTAAAAAATGATTTGATGTTTTAAATCAAATCAAAACCAATTGCAGAAAATAGAAAACATTAATAAGTAGAAAAATCAGAAAGAGAGAGAGAGAGAACTTACCTGGGGCACTTACCTGGCGCCACCTACCGGCCCATCACTGCAGTTGGCCGGCCCAGCCCACCACCGCCTCCTCCCTATCGCCTTCCTCCTCGTGCCAGTAGGCAGGGACGCGTGCCCGGCGTGCGCGGCCACACGCCGGCCACCTCCTCCCTGCCTGGCTGCCTCATTCCCCCCTGGATGTCTCTCACAGACGCCACGCACCCCCTGGCCCCCCTCTCATCCTCTCCCGTGCCTCTCCCCTCCTCCGCTCTCTCTCCCTCTCACGCCCGAGCGCAACCATCGTCGTCGATGCCGTTTGCCATGCTCACTGTGCTCCCCTCGCCTCCCCGTCGTGTCTGCGAGCTCCGCCTCGACGCCCTCATCCTCACCGCCGAGTCAAGCAACATCAGACGCCCCCGAATGCCGCCAACGCCGTCGTCTTCAACCTTCTGCCCCCAGATCGCCGGAGGTGCTCCGTCATCGTCCGTGCCTCCCAGCGCTCACCGTTCGTCTCCCTCGAACAGCTGTGAGCTCCTGCCCCTTCTCCCCCTCTCCGTTTGCCTTCTTGTGCACCACAGCGACCACACCGAGCTCGGCCGCACCCGCCGCCGCCATCACACGTCACCGTCGTGGCCACAACCATGTTGGCTTGATTCCGAGCACGCCATCGTCTTCATCGTACTCGCAGAAGCCCGTAGCACCTCCCCACGCGCCTCGCCATGCCTCATAGCGACGGCTTCGACCCCGCCCGAACTCCGGCGACTGCCAAGGTCGTCACCGGCGACCACTCCAGCCACCCTAGCCTCCGCCACCACCACGGATGGATGCGGACGAGCGTCCGCATCCCGTAGCCGAGCTTCGCGCACCAAACGACGCTCTGTAGGCGAATCCCACAGCGCACCACCGCGTCTGGACTCGCCGGCGACTAAACGCCAGCGACCGCTGACCCATTGGCCGGCGTGGGTTGACCCCACTGCCCGGTTTGACTTCCCCCTCTCTCTCACTGACTTGCGGGCCCCGCCCGACTAATTACTCTAGTTAGGTTAGTTACTATAGTCACTGACTAGTGGGCCCTGCCCAGTTAGTTAGGGCTAACTAAATTAGTTAGTTAACTGGGTCACCGACCAGTGGGTCCTACTAGTCAGGTTTGACCTGGTCGACGCCTGTTGACCAGCTGACGTCACAGTGACGCAGTGCTGACGCATTAATTCAATTACTGGATTTATTCTTTTACAGGAAATTCCAGAAAATAGCCAAAACTTCTAAAAATCATAGAAAATCAACCGTAGCTCCAAATCAAACAAATTATATATGAAAAATGATCAGAAAAATCGAACCTATCCATCTGTACTGGTTTCATGCATGTTAGAGCAACCTAACCTTTCTGTTTAGATGAAACAAGTTAATGCACTAATATAACCTCTTAAAATGGGTTTGCATTTGAATCTTTGGTTCAAATGGACTCATCTCAATCTGTTCTAGCTTGCATTAGCCCAAAACACATTCATATTGCCATGTCATAGCATGCATCATATTGTGCATTGCATTGATCGTGTTTCTTCTCTATTTGCCGGTGTTGTTCCCCCTCGGTAGACATTGTACCGACGTTGTGATCGTTGACACTGATGAAGACTCAATGCTATCTTCAGAAGTGCCAGGCAAGCAAAACCCCCTTGTTCATTCCGATACAATCCCACTCTCTCGCTCCTGCTCTCTTTTACTGCATTAGGCCAACAAGGATTCATCTGTTACTTGCTGCGGTAGCTGAACCCCTTTATCCTTTGCATGACCTGTCATTCCACAGTAAATAGATGAAACCCACTAGCATGAGTAGGAGTTGTTTGAGCCCTATGGTGCCTACTCATTCATGCTTGTTTGTCATGCCTGCTACTGCTTAGAGTTGAGTTGGGTCTGATTCATCGAGGATGAATCAGAGGTGTGTGAACATGTCCTACTGTGTGTGTGAGCAAAGTGTGTGAACACGATTTGGTAAAGGTAGCGGTGAGGGGCCATGTAGGAGTACATGGTGGGTTGTCTCATTGCAGTCGTCCTCAGGAACTGAGTTCTGTGTTTGTGATCCATGAAACAGCTGCTACCACGCATTGGGCCCGAAACCAATGGACCTTCTCGGCTTCTTAATCACCCTTGTCCTCTGTCCAGGAGTTGCAAGTAGTTTCTGGTGTTTGTAGTATGCTGGAGGCTGTGCGCAGCGCTGACCAGAGGGGTGGGGTGTGATGCGGTAGGCACGTGGCCGGGTGTACCGGGCGCCCGATTGGTGTCTCGGGAACCCTGCACACATCGTTTGGGGCTGTGAGCGAAACTCCGGCCGGATCTCCTCGCGGATGGAACCCGAATAGGCGATAAACCTGGACTAGAGACTTGAGTGTTTAGGTAGGTCATGGCCGACACCCTCGTTGGGCTTCCGCTTGAAGGATGCCGAGTACATGTCGTGTAAACGGTGGTAAGTGGTGAGAGCGTGTGTGAAGAAGTACACCCCTGCAGGGTTAACATCATCTATTCGAATAGCCGTGTCCGCGGTAAAGGACTTCTGGGTTGCCTGTACAGTTCATAGACAAGTGAAAGTGGATACTCTAAAATACGCAAGATAAGCGTGAGTGCTATGGATGGCATTCTCGTAGGGAGACGGGAGCGGATCCATAGTGGTGTATTGATATGGTGAATATGGGGACTCGTGTGCGCCACCTCAAAAGAGTTACTTGCAGTTGTAGATTAGGATAGCCACTGAGTCAAAGCTGGCTTGCTGCAGTTAAACCCCACCATTCCTTTTGATGATAATGATGCATATGTAGATAGTTCTGATGTAAGTCTTGCTGGGTACATTTGTACTCACGTTTGCCTATTCTATGTTTTTGCAGAGAGACTTTAGTCTCGCTAGTAGTTCCGCGTGGACTTCGACGTTTAGCTTGTTACCTCAGCTACGATCTTGTGCCCTCGGCAGGATCTGGTAGATAGTCAGGCTTCTAAGCCTTTTTCATTTGTAGATGTCTGTACTCAGACATGATAAGCTTCCGCTTGTGCTTGACTTGTATGCTCTGAATGTTGGGTCGTGAGAACCATGTTTGTAATATCTTGCTCCTCAGAGCCTAATGAATAAATACCTGAGTCGTAGAGTCATGTTGTGATGCCATGTTGTATTTGCACATATCGAGCATATTGTGTGTATGTTATTGAAATGCTTGGTATGTGTGGGATCTGGCTATCTAGTTGTTTATCCTTAGTAGCCTCTCTTATCGGGAAATGTCTCCTAGTGCTTCCACTGAGCCATGGTAGCTTGCTACTGCTCCGGAACACTTAGGCTGGCCGGCATGTGTCCTTCTTCGTTCCTGTGTCTGTCCCTTCGGGGAAATGTCACACGATGAATACCGGAGTCCTGTTAGCCCGCTACAGCCCGGTTCACCGGAGTCCTGGTAGCCCAGTGCTATAGCCTGGATTCACTCGCTGATGACCGACACGTTCGATGCTGGGTCATGGATGCCTGTCCCTGTAAGTTTGTGCCACTTCGGGTTTACGACTAGCCATGTCAGCCCGGGCTCCTTATCATATGGATGCTAGCGACACTATCATATACGTGTGCCAAAAGGCGCAAACGGTCCCGGGCAAAGGTAAGGCGACACCCGTGGGAATACCGTGCGTGAGTCCGCAAAGTGATATGAGGTGTTACATGCTAGATCGATGTGGCATTGAGTCGGGGTCCTGACAGTGGCCTTGCTGCGCCACTACTTCTCCCTCCGGACCTCTCATGGTTCCGTCTCTGCGTGTGCGAGCTTCGTCGCGTACGGCAGCTCCATCGCCATTTCGAACCCTGGGAAAAGGATTGAGGGCTTCAGGAGCAAGTGGGTCTTGGTAGATGCTGGGCGCATCCACTCCCGGCTAATCTTGCCCACGGGGCACCCCTCGAGCTCCGACGACTGGTCTCGAGTGGAGCTTGTGGACCCCCGCGCAAGCTGGTGTTGGAGAAGATGGATGCGGATCTGAGGCCGGCCAGCATGGCGGCGGCGAAGCTGACTGGCGCATCGCTGCTGAGGGAATTCCTGGAGCACCTGCTGGCTCCGCTTCGTCAGTACTCACTTCCGATGTGGAGGCCCCACCCGAGCCCCGCGGTCTTGGCCAACGAGGATCTGGCTGCGGTTCTCCAGTCGTTGGTCGGGGGCGACGTGGCGAGGTTGGAGGGCGCTCCTACGCCCCTGTTCCTCCGCGAGGACTAGGAGCAGGTAGTGGGGTCCATGCCCGTCTTCAACGGGGACGGGCCCGTGCCCGCGGAAGCTCCCGAGGACCCGGTGGACGTGTCCTCCGGCGACTCCAGCGAAGAGAAGGAAGAAGCGGAAAGGGAAAAGGGGGCTGACTCCGAGGCCGAGTCAAGGGCTCCCCCCCTTCGGTGCAGGTCCCGTGCTCTCCGCCTCTCTCTGAGTGATGACAACGAGCAGGGCGGCGGGAGCCTGCCCCCGATCCCGAAGAAGGACTAGACCGGGCTGATCCCCCGCAAGTCTACCTCAGCCCTGAGGCGACCCGCAGGCGCACCTCCTGCTCCCGAGCTCCTTGAGGCTAATCCTTGCAGCCGGCTCTCGGGCTTCAAGTACGGCCGGAGGCTGCTCGAGCCCGCGAGCGACGACCTGTAAGTGCTTGATTCCTGTCTTGTTTCTTGTTCTGTTGCTGAGGCTTGATGTTCGTATCTCCCGGCTAGGCTGGCACCCGCGGCGAAGAAGTTGAAGGAAGCTCCTGAGGTTCCATCCGTGGAAGCGCCTCTGCCCGCGAAGGAAGGTGACCGTGACGCACAGGCCTCTCCTGCCCGGTTGTCCTCGCGAGGCCTGGCTGAGCCGGCTGGGGCGAGCTCAGCCCCATGGCCCAAGCGACTCCCGAGGTGCCCTTGCCTGATGCCGCCACCGCAGCTGTTGGGGCGCCGCAGGCTCCGCCTCAGGATACCGTGGTCACGCTGCCGTCTTGTCCTCCTACTCCACCGACCGCTGTTTCCCCGACTCCTCCTACTGTTTCTGGATCGTGCTGCTGCCGAACTGGACCGTCTGCAGTAGGACCTTCTGGGCGCCGACCCTTGTTTAGTGGCCGGGCGCTTGGAGCTAGCTTCTAGCTGGATTCGGTCCGACGCTTCTATTCGGGCAGCGCTGGTCTAGGCCTCGACGGCTTGCGACGAGGAGAAGCAGGCCGTCCTTGGGGCGAAGGCTTCTCGCGACGCCGCCTTGGGGGAGGCGGCTAATGTCCAAGGTTGCTGCGAGGCGCTGGAGAGTGAGCTGAAGGGCCTGCGGGGCCAGCTCGCCGAGGAGACCCGCCTTCACCAAGAGCAGGAGGAGGGCATGAAGGCTCGCGAGGCGGCCGTCAAGGACCGGGACGCCAAGCTCAAGAAGCGCCTTGACCCCCTGGGCACGCTGGAGCAAGAGCTGGAGGCGAGGAAGGTCGAGCTGGACGGCAAGGCATGGGTTCTTGCCGAGGATTGCGTGGCGTTCGCGGAGATGGAGGAGAAGGCTCGCACTTCGCTGAAGACGCTTTATGAGAGCGGCATGGAGAGCCCGCTGGCCAGCGACGAGGACGGTCCTGCCAAGCTGCTTCCCTTCCTGGTTCGTGCTCTTAAAGATGTCACCCTTGGCCTTGGCCCTACGGCTGAGGCTGAGGCGCACGTCTTGTCTTCTGCAGCGCTGACGCGGGTCTTTACCCACATCTATCTTCGCGACCCCAACGTCGACCTTGACAGCCTGTTGGAGCCAGCGAGCGGCGAGCTTGCCGCTGCCGCTGCTGAGGCCATGAAGGGTCGTGCGGAGGCTCTGCTGGGGAAGTTCCCGGCCTTCAGCACCAAGCCGAGGCGAAGCGCTGCCAGCCCTGCAGCTCCACAAGGCGAACCCGCTCCGCGTAGCTCCACCGCCGGCAAGTGACTCCGTCATGGCTCCCATCCTGCTTTTAATTCCTGCACATGTACCATGCCTCGGGGAGGCGTTAAAACTTGCATTTGGTGCTGTGATAACAGTATGGACTGTGATATTTGCTTTTGAATTCCTTGAAATTTGCGCTATTTCCTTCCTACTGGCTTATGTTCTACGCCGGCAGAGCCCGGCCCCGCGCATAACTCAGCCGCCGTTAGCCCCGACCGAAAACCAGGACGGGACCAAGGAGTGAGGGGCTACGTGACAAGTTAGGCTCCTGAGTCGCGATGCTCAGGAGTCCCCCTTGGCGCTCGAACAGCAAGTAGGGAGGTGAGATGCGGGGGTGGGCTACCTTTCTACGTCTGCAGAGCCCGGCCCCGCGCATACCTCAACCGCCGTTAGCCTTTGGAACTAAGGGGTGAGGGGCTACGTGATCAGTTAGGCTCCTGAGTCACGATGCTCAGGAGTCCCCCTTGATGCTCAAACAGCCTTTGTACCTTGGCTCCACTCGGGGAGGGACGTGCGACGAACCAGGCCCGAGGGGGCCTGGCTGGGTTGCTTGCGTCTGGGCGTGACCCAGGCGCAGCCCCCGTGCCCAGCCCCCTCGCGCGGCACTCCCGAGGGGAGGCGTTGAGGTGAGGCTAGACACTAAGCTCTGGGCTCCCTGAGGTTGATGCGGCCCAGGGGCCACCCTTAGTTGTTTATCACCAGCGCGGAGCATAGCACTTCCGTATGTGTATGGGCATAGCCGCTCCTCGGCAGTGTCGTCAGCCAGTGTGGAGCATGGTGCTTCCACTGGTGCGTGGGAGGGGGCTCCCCTCCGGGAGGAGCCCCCGGGGCTTGTACAGCCCCGCCTTGACATGTGGCTGGCACGGTAGGGCCTGACGAGGTGTATCTGGGCACCCGTGAGCCAGCGCGGGACTCGCGGGGCCCTACCTCAAGGTGGGTTGCGCCTGGCTCTGGGCCTTATCTCGGGATGTGTTCCTGCAAATTTGGCTAGATGTCGGTGCTCTACGTCCTCGGTTCCCGGCCCTCGAGCTGGTCTCAGCCGTTGCTGGTATGCCAGGTCGCGATGCCGTGGACAAGACCAGAGAATGAGGGCTGGAGAGCCGGTAGGAGCCCTGAGTCGCGATGCTCAGGTACCCCCCCCCCCTTTAACGCGCAAGCTTGGTTAGATGTCAGAACTCTACATCCTCGGGTCCTGGCCCTCGAGCTGGTCTCAGCCGTTGCTGGTATACCAGGTCGCGATGCCGTGGACAAGACCAGAGGGTGAGGGTTGGAGAGCCGGTAGGAGCCTTGAGTCCCAATGCTCAGGTACCCCCCCTTTAACGCGCAAGCTTCCGACATCCAGGAAGAAAAGGTGCCACGGACAGGCACCAAATAACAAGCATGATGGGTCGAAAGCATGGCCCTAAGATAAATGCAAGAAGGGTACACGCCGCTGGGTCTAACCCTAGCGACTTGGGGATGATGCAGCCCGAGGGGCGCCCCCCAATAAAGTAAGCTGAGAACATGAAATAAAAGGGGTACACACCGCAGGGACGGACCCACGCGGCCTGGGAATAATGCGGCCCTGAGGGCGCTCCCAGCTGGAAATGAAACTTGAAAGATGTCACCTGATGATGTTGAGGACGAAGGGGTGTTGGTGTAGCAGACTCGGTGGGCTGCGGGAGCCGATCCTCACGAGCCCCCAGACCCAGGGGCCTTGGGAGGCTCCGGAGGCGCTGGTGGCTCCTCGCGGACCATCTCCATCTCCGCCAAGGCTGCGTAACGCCTGACCTCTTGAGCCTCCAGGATGGCCCTCATGAGGCGCTGGTACGCGGCAGCCGCGTTCGGCAAGCCATAAGGCATGCGAACGTAGCTGTGGGGCGGACCTTCACAGCGTCCCACTTGCAAGGGCCAGAGGCGCTCCTGAGATGCGGCTCGGTTGAGCCCTGGTATGTCGATGTAGATGCGCAGCCCACCATCCTCGCCTGGATGGGGGGCCACAGCGGGTAAGCGGCAGCTGCCTCTCATGACTCTTGACTCCTGTAGTGTTGGGGAACGTAGTAATTTCAAAATTTTCCTACGTACACGCAAGATCATGGTGATGGCATAGCAACGAGAGGGAAGAGTGTTCGTCCACGTACCCTCGTAGACCGTAAGCGGAAGCGTTAGCACAACGCAGTTGATGTAGTCGTACGTCTTCACGATCCGACCGATCCAAGCACCGAACGTACGGGGCCTCCGAGTTTAGCACACGTCCAGCTCGATGACGATATCCGGCCTCCGATCCAGCCGAACTCCGGAGATGAGTTCCGTCAGCACGACGGCGTGGTGACGATGATGATGTTCTACCGGCACAGGGCTTCGCCTAAACTCCGCAACGATATGACCGAGGTGGAATATGGTGGAGGGGGGCACCGCACACGGCTAAGGAACGATCCGTAGATCAACTTGTGTGTCTATGGGGTGCCCCCCCGCCCCCGTATATAAAGGAGCAAGGGGGGAGGCCGGCCGGCCCCTTGGGCGCGCCAAGGGAGGAGGAATCCTCCTCCTAGTAGGAGTAGGACTCCTCCTTTCCTACTCCTACTAGGAGGGGGAAGGAAAGGGGGAGAGGGGGAAGGAAAGGGCCCCCCTCCTAGTACAATTCGGACCAGAGGGAGAGGGTGCGCGCGGCCCACCCTGGCCGCCCCTCTCTCTTCCCACCAAGGCCCATGTGGCCCATTAACTCTCCCGGGGGGTTCCGGTAACCCCCCCTGCACTCTGATTTTCTCCGAAATCAACGGAACACTTCCGGTGTCCGAATATAGTCGTCCAATATATCAATATTTATGTCTCGACCATTTCGAGACTCCTCGTCATGTCCGTGATCACATCCGGGACTCCGAACAAACTTCGGTACATCAAAACTTATAAACTCATAATAAAACTGTCATCGTAACGTTAAGCGTGTGGACCCTACGGGTTCGAGAACTATGTAGACATGACCTAGAACCATTCTCGGTCAATAACCAATAGCGGGACCTAGATGCCCATACTAGTTCCTACATATTCTACGAAGATCTTTATCGGTCAAACCGCATAACAACATACGTTGTTCCCTTTGTCATCGGTATGTTACTTGCCCGAGATTTGGTCGTCGGTATTCAATACCTAGTTCAATCTCGTTACTGGCAAGTCTCTTTACTCGTTACGTAATACATCATCTCATAACTAACTCATTAGTTACAATGCTTGCAAGGCTTAGGTGATGAGTATTGCCGAGAGGGCCTAGAGATACCTCTCCGACAATCGTAGTGACAAAACCTAATCTCGAATTATGCCAACCCAACATGTACCTTCGGAGACACCTGTAGAGCACCTTTATAATCACCCAGTTACGTTGTGACGTTTGGTAGCACACAAAATGTTCTTCTGGTAAACGGGAGTTGCACAATCTCATAGTTGCAGGAACTTTGTATAAGTCATGAAGAAAGCAATAGGAGTATACTAAACGATCAAGTGCTAGGCTAACGGAATGGGTCATGTCAATCACATCATTCTCCAATTGATGTGATCCCATTAATCAAATGACAACACATGTCTATGGTTAGGAAACATAACCATCTTTGATTAATGAGCTAGTCAAGTAGAGGCATACTAGTGACTTATATGTTTGTCTATGTATTCACACATGTATCATGTTTCCGGCTAATACAATTCTAGCATGAATAATAAACATTTATCATGATATGAGGAAATAAATAATAACTTTATTATTGCCTCTAGGGCATATTTCCTTCAGTCTCCCACTTGCACTAGAGTCAATAATCTAGATTACATAGTAATGATTCTAACACCCATGGAGTCTTGGTGCTGATCATGTTTTGCTCGTGAGAGAGGCTTAGTCAACGGTTCTGCAACATTCAGATCCGTATGTATCTTACAAATCTCTATGTCTCCCACTTGGACTTGGTCCCAAATGGAATTGAAGCGTCTCTTGATGTGCTTGGTCCTCTTGTGAAATCTGGATTCCTTTGCCAAAGCAATTGCACCAGTATTGTCACAGAAGATCTTCATTGGTCCCGATGCACTAGGTATGACACCTAGATCAGAAATGAAATCCTTCATCCAGACTCCTTCATTTGTTACTTCTGAAGCAGCTATGTACTCCGCTTCATATGTAGATCCCGCCACGACGCTTTGTTTAGAACTGCACCAACTTACAGCTCCACCGTTAAATAAAAATACGTATCCGGTTTGCGATTTAGAATCGTCCGGATCAGTGTCAAAGCTTGCATCGACGTAACCATTTACGACTAGCTCTTTGTCACCTCCATATACGAGAAACATATCCTTAGTCTTTTTCAGGTATTTCAGGATGTTCTTGACCTCTGTCCAGTGATCCACTCCTGGATTACTTTGGTACCTTCCTGCCAAGCTTATTGCTAAGCATACATCAGGTCTGGTACACAGCATTGCATACATGATAGAGCCTATGGCTGAAGCATAGGGAACATTTTTCATATTCTCTCTATCTTCTGCTGTGGTCGGGCATTGAGTTTGACTCAACTTCACACCTTGTAGCACAGGCAAGAATCCTTTCTTTGCCTGATCCATTTTGAACTTTTTCAAAATTTTGTCAAGGTATGTGCTTTGTGAAAGTCCTATTAAGCGTCTTGATCTATCTCTATAGATTTTGATGCCCAATATGTAAGCAGCTTCACCGATGTCTTTCATTGAAAAACTTTTATTCAAGTATCCCTTTATGCTATCCATAAATTTTGTATCATTTCCAATTAATAATATGTCATCTACATATAAAATTAGAAATGCTACAGAGCTCCCACTCACTTTCTTGTAAATACAGGCTTCTCCAAAAGTCTGTATAAAACCATATGCTTTGATCGCACTATCAAAGCGTTTATTCCAACTCCGAGATGCTTGCACCAGTCCATAAATGGAACGCTGGAGCTTGCACACTTTGTCAGCACCTATTGGATCAACAAAACCTTCCGGCTGCATCATATACAACTCTTCTTCTAGAAATCCATTCAAGAATGCAGTCTTGACATCCATTTGCCAAATTTCATAATCATGAAATGCAGCAATAGCTAACATGATTCGGACAGACTTAAGCATCGCTACGGGTGAGAAAGTCTCATCGTAGTCAACCCCTTGAACATGTCGAAAACCTTTTGCAACAAGTCGAGCTTTATAGACAGTAACATTACCTTCAGCGTCAGTCTTCTTCTTAAAGATCCATTTATTCTCAATGGCTCGCCGATCATCGGGCAAGTCAACCAAAGTCCACACTTTGTTTTCATACATGGATCCCATCTCAGATTTCATGGCCTCTAGCCATTTTGCGGAATCTGGGCTCATCATCGCTTCCTCATAGTTCGTAGATTCATCATGGTCAAGTAACAGGACTTCCAGAATAGGATTACCGTACCACTCTGGTGCGGATCTTACTCTGGTAGACCTACGAGGTTCAGTAGGAACTTGATCTGAAGTTTCATGATCATTATCATTAGCTTCCTCACTAATTGGTGTAGTTGTCACAGGAACCGGTTCTCGTGATGAACTACTTTCCAATAAGGGAGTAGATACAGTTATCTCATCAAGTTCTACTTTCCTTCCACTCACTTCTTTCGAGAGAAACTCCTTCTCTAGAAAGGATCCATTCTTAGCAACGAATGTCTTGCCTTCGGATCTGTGATAGAAGGTGTACCCAACAGTCTCTTTTGGGTATCCTATGAAGACACATTTCTCTGATTTGGGTTCGAGCTTATCTGGTTGAAGTTTCTTCACAAAAGCATCGCAACCCCAAACTTTAAGAAACGACAACTTTGGTTTCTTGCCAAACCACAGTTCATAAGGCATCGTCTCAACGGATTTCGATGGTGCCCTATTTAACGTGAATGCGGCCGTCTCTAAAGCATAACCCCAAAACGATAGCGGTAAATCAGTAAGAGACATCATAGATCGTACCATATCAAGTAAAGTACGACTATGACATTCGGACACACCATTTCGTTGTGCTGTTCCAGGTGGCGTGAGTTGCGAAACTATTCCACATTGTTTCAAGTGTAGGCCAAACTCGTAACTCAAATATTCACCTCCACGATCAGATCGTAGAAACTTTATTTTCTTATTACGATGATTTTCCACTTCACTCTGAAATTCTTTGAACTTTTCAAATGTTTCAAACTTGTGTTTCATCAAGTAGATATACCCATATCTGCTCAAATCATCTGTGAAGGTGAGAAAATAACGATACCCACCGCGAGCCTCAACATTCATTGGACCACAAACATCAGTATGTACGATTTCCAACAAATCAGTTGCTCGCTCCATAGTTCCGGAGAACGGTGTTTTAGTCATCTTGCCCATGAGGCACGGTTCGCAAGTACCAAGTGATTCATAATCAAGTGATTCCAAAAGCCCATCAGTATGGAGTTTCTTCATGCGCTTTACACCGATATGACCCAAACGGCAGTGCCACAAATAAGTTGCACTATCGTTATCAACTCTGCATCTTTTGGTTTCAACACTATGAATATGTGTATCACTACTATCGAGATTTAGTAAAAATAGACCACTCTTCAAGGGTGTATGACCATAAAAGATATTACTCATATAAATAGAACAACCATTATTCTCTGATTTAAATGAATAACCGTCTCGCATCAAACAAGATCCAGATATAATGTTCATGCTCAATGCTGGCACCAAATAACAATTATTCAGGTCTAAAACTAATCCCGAAGGTAGATGTAGAGGTAGCGTGCCGACCGCGATCACATCGACTTTGGAACCATTTCCCACGCGCATCGTCACCTCATCCTTGGCCAGTGCTCGCTTATTTCGTAGTCCCTGTTGCGAGATGCAAATATTAGCAACAGAACCAGTATCAAATACCCAGGTGCTACTACGAGCTCTAGTTAGGTACACATCAATAACATGTATATCACATATACCTTTGTTTACTTTGCCATCCTTCTTATCCACCAAATACTTGGGGTAGTTCCGCTTCCAGTGACCAGTCTGCTTGCAGTAGAAGCACTCAGTTTCAGGCTTAGGTCCAGACTTGGGTTTCTTCTCTTGAGCAGCAACTTGCTTGCTGTGCTTCTTGAAGTTCCCCTTCTTCTTCCCTTTGCCCTTTTTCTTGAAACTAGTGGTCTTGTTGACCATCAACACTTGATGCTCCTTCTTGATTTCTACCTCCGCAGCTTTTAACATTGCGAAGAGCTCGGGAATAGTCTTGTTCATCCCTTGCATATTATAGTTCATCACAAAGCTCTTGTAGCTTGGTGGCAGTGATTGGAGAATTCTGTCAATGACGCTATCATTCGGAAGATTAACTCCCAGTTGAATCAAGTGATTATTATACCCAGACATTTTGAGTATATGCTCACTGACAGAACTATTCTCCTCCATCTTGCAGCTGTAGAACTTATTGGAGACTTCATATATCTCAATCCGGGCATTTGCTTGAAATATTAACTTCAACTCCTAGAACATCTCATATGCTCCATGACGTTCAAAACGTCGTTGAAGGCCCGGTTCTAAGCCGTAAAGCATGGCACACTGAACTATAGAGTAATCATCAGCTTTGCTCTGCCATACGTTCTTAACGTCGTCAGTTGCATCAGCAGCAGGCCTGGCACCCAGCGGTGCTTCCAGGACGTAACTCTTCTGTGCAGCAATGAAGATAATCCTCAGGTTATGGACCTAGTCCGTGTAATTGCTACCATCATCTTTCAACTGTTCTTTCTCAAGGAACGCATTAAAATTCAACGGAACAACAGCACGAGCCATCTATCTACAAACAAACATAGACAAGCAAAATACTATCAGGTACTAAGTTCATGATAAATTTAAGTTCAATTAATCATATTACTTAAGAACTCCCACTTAGACAGACATCTCTCTAGTCATCCAAGTGATTACGTGATCCAAATCAACTAAACCATGACCGATCATCACGTGAGATGGAGTAGTTTTCAATGGTGAACATCACTATGTTGATCATATCTACTATATGATTCATGCTCGACCTTTCGATCTCCGTGTTCCGAGGCCATATCTGCATATGCTAGGCTCGTCAAGTATAACCTGAGTATTCCGCGTGTGCAAAACTGGCTTGCACCCGCTGTAGATGGACATAGAGCTTATCACACCCGACCATCATGTGGTGTCTGGGCACGACGAACTTTGGCAACGGTGCATACTCAGGGAGAACACTTCTTGATAATTTTAGTGAGAGATCATCTTAAAATGCTACCGTCAATCAAAGCAAGATAAGATGCATAAAGGATAAACATCACATGCAATCAATATAAGTGATATGATATGGCCATCATCATCTTGTGCTTGTGATCTCCATCTCCGAAGCACCGTCGTGATCACCATCGTCACCGGCGCGATACCTTGATCTCCATCGTAGCATCGTTGTCGTTTATGCCATCTATTGCTTCTATGACTATCGCTACTGCTTAGTGATAAAGTAAAGCAATTACAGGGCGTTTGCATTTCATACAATAAAGCGACAACCATATGGCTCCTGCCAGTTGCCGATAACTTCGGTTACAAAACATGATCATCTCATACAATAAAATATAGCATCACGTCTTGGCCATATCACATCACAACATGCCCTGCAAAAACAAGTTAGACGTCCTCTACTTTGTTGTTTCAAGTTTTACGTGGCTGCTACGTGCTGAGCAAGAACCGTTCTTACCTACGCATCAAAACCACAATGATAGTTCGTCAACTTGGTGCTGTTTTAACCTTCGCAAGGACCGGGCGTAGCCACACTCGATTCAGCTAAAGTGGGAGAGATAGACACCCGCCAGCCACCTTTAAGCACAAGTGCTCGTAACGGTGAAACCAGTCTCGCGTACGCGTACGCGTAATGTCGGTTCGGGCCGCTTCATCTCACAATACCGCCGAACCAAAGTATGACATGCTGGTAAGCAGTATGACTTGTATCGCCCACAACTCACTTGTGTTCTACACGTGCATATAACATCAACGCATAAAACCTACGCTCGGATGCCACTGTTGGGGAACGTAGTAATTTCAAAATTTTCCTACGTACACGCAAGATCATGGTGATGGCATAGCAACCAGAGGGAAGAGTGTTCGTCCATGTACCCTCGTAGACCGTAAGCGGAAGCGTTAGCACAACGCGGTTGATGTAGTCGTACGTCTTCACGATCCGACCGATCCAAGCACCGAACGTACGGGGCCTCCGAGTTCAGCACACGTTCAGCTCGATGACGATCTTCGGCCTCCGATCCAGCATGGTGACGATGATGATGTTCTATGGGGTGCACCGCACCATATGACCATATGACCCAGGTGGAATATGGTGGAGGGGGGCACCGCACACGGCTAAGGAACGATCCGTAGATCAACTTGTGTGTCTATGGGGTGCCCCCCGCCCCCGTATATAAAGGAGCATTGGGGGGAGGCCGGCCGGCCCCTTGGGCGCGCCAAGGGAGGAGGAATCCTCCTCCTAGTAGGAGTAGGACTCCTCCTTTCCTAATCCTACTAGGAGGGGGAAGGAAGGGGGAGAGGGGGGAAGGAAAGGGGGGCGCCGCCCCCCCGCCCCTCCTAGTCCAATTCGGACCAGAGGGAGAGGGGGCGCGCGGCCCACCCTGGCCGCCCCTCTCTCTTCCCACCAAGGCCCATGTGGCCCATTAACTCTCCCGGGGGGTTCCGGTAACCCCCCCGGCACTCCGGTTTTCTCCGAAATCACACGGAACACTTCCGGTGTCCGAATATAGTCGTCCAATATATCAATCTTTATGTCTCGACCATTTCGAGACTCCTCGTCATGTCCGTGATCACATCTGGGACTCCGAACAAACTTCGGTACATCAAAACTTATAAACTCATAAAAAACTGTGATCGTAACGTTAAGCGTGCGGACCCTACGGGTTCAAGAACTATGTAGACATGACCTAGAACCATTCTCGGTCAATAACCAATAGCGGGACCTGGATGGCCATATTGGTTCCTACATATTCTACGAAGATCTTTATCGGTCAAACCGCATAACAACATACGTTGTTCCCTTTGTCATCGGTATGTTACTTGCCCGAGATTTGATCGTCGGTATTCAATACCTAGTTCAATCTCGTTACTGGCAAGTCTCTTTACTCATTCCGTAATACATCATCTCATAACTAACTCATTAGTTACAATGCTTGCAAGGCTTAGGTGATGAGTATTACCGAGATGGCCCAGAGATACCTCTCGGACAATCGGAGTGACAAAACCTAATCTCGAATTATGCCAACCCAACATGTACCTTCGGAGACACCTGTAGAGCACCTTTATAATCACCCAGTTACGTTGTGATGTTTGGTAGCACACAAAGTGTTCTTCTGGTAAACAGGAGTTGCACAATCTCATAGTTGCAGGAACTTTGTATAAGTCATGAAGAAAGCAATAGCAGTATACTAAACGATCAAGTGCTAGGCTAACGGAATGGGTCATGTCAATCACATCATTCTCCTAATGATGTGATCCCATTAATCAAATGACAACACATGTCTATGGTTAGGAAACATAACCATCTTTGATTAATGAGCTAGTCAAGTAGAGGCATACTACTGACTTATATGTTTGTCTATGTATTCACACATGTATCATGTTTCCGGTTAATACAATTCTAGCATGAATAATAAACATTTATCATGATATGAGGAAATAAATAATAACTTTGTTATTGCCTCTAGGGCATATTTCCTTCATGTAGCACATGAATGGCCTTGCTGACGAACTCCTGAGGGTTTGGCCCTCCTTGCCTTGCTCCTTCTTGAGGGAAACGTGCTTCGAAACACGCCTCCAACTGGTGCCCAAGCGCCTCCCTCGTGACCTTGGCGAGGTCGGCGGCCCTCCAGGGGAGAGCCCCCGAGCCCTGCCTGAGGAGGGCGCCAGGCGCGCTTCCCTATGTGATGGAAGGAGGTTCCCCCTAGGCAGGCGCGAGCCCTGAGGGGCCTGCCTCCTAAGGGGCCGGGTCGGACGATGTCTTCTTCTTCTTGGGGGCGGCCTCGGGAAGCCTCCTGCTTCCGCGATCCGGGTCTTCCAGTGATGCGGACTGAAAAGCTCGCTCCAGGGAGCACACCGCGTCTTTCTCCTCGCAGGGTACCGTGATGACTCCGCCACTTCCTGGCATCTTGAGGACGTTGTAGCCATGGTGGGTTACGGCCATGAACTTGGCCAGCGCTGGGTACCCGAGGATGGCGTTGTACGGCAGGCGAATGTGGGCGACGTCGAAGTCGATGATCTCGGAGCGGTAGTTGTCGCGTGCCCCGAAGGTGACAGGGAGGCGGACCTGCTCAATCGGGACCGTTGAGCCGTCGGTGACTCCGGAGAAAGGCTTGGTTGGCTGAAGCTGGTTGTAGGGCACTTGGAGATTGTCGAATGTTTCCACGGACAGGACGTTGAGCCCTGCCCCGCCATTGATGACGGTCCCGATGACTAGCACATTGCTGATGATTGGGGAACAAAGCATCGGGAGGACTCCGGCTGTGGCTGCGCACTTGAGCTGATCCGCTAAGCTGAACGTGATGGCGCACGCCGACCACCTGAGAGGGCGCGTGGCCTCGAGCTTGGGGAGGACTGCGTTTACTTCGCGAGCAAACTTCTTGAAGATGCGTTGAGAGGCTGGGGCTTGAGCTCGCCCAGGATGCAGGCGATGGCACGTGGTTCCTGGAAGCCCCTAGCCCCCTCGTCCTGATGACGGTCCTCATTTCTCCTTGGCTGCGGAGGCAGCGGAGGGAGGCCTATGTTACCTTGCGGGCGATCCTCGCGAGGCTGATCCCTCCATGCTCCCTCACGAGGCGGGTCCTGCCAGCGATCCTCGCGAGGTTGGTCGCGCCACCCTTGGCGAGGGTCGCGGTCTTCCCAGCGTCCTGCGTTCCTTCCTCCTCCTCGGCCGCAGCCCCAGTCGGTGCGGTCAGGGCGTCGGCCGACCCTTCCTTCACGCACGGCTCGGAGCTCTTGGCATTCGTTGGTGTTGTGGGTGTGGAGGTCGTGGTACACGCAGTACCGACTGCCCTTGGAGGATTCGGGCTGATCTCTTCCCCGCTTGGTGTCTGGCTCTGCCGCGAGCACGACAGCCCCCTTGCGCTTCACGTCCTTGACCTTGGGCTTCTTCTCTTCTGGGTCTGCGGCAGGCAGCTCGAGGAGGGAGAGGCGCCCTTCCTCAGCCCTGGCGCACTTGGTCGCCAAGTTGAACAGCTCCAAGGAGGTGCACAGGTCTTCATGAATCGCCAGCTCCTCCTTCATCTTGACGTCATGCACGCCGTCAGAGAAGGCTGAGATGATGGCCTCCTCGGTCACCTTGGGGATCTTGAGGCCCGCGTTGTTGAAGCGCTGGATGTACTTCTACAGGGTTTCCCCTGGTTGCTGCTTGATACGGCGCATGTCGCTCACGGCGAGTGGCTGGTCGCGAGTACCCTGGAAGTTGGCGAAGCGGGTGCGCATCTCGTCCCAGGAGGAAATCGTGCCTGGAGCCAGGTTCAGGAGCCAGGTGCGGGCCCCGTCCTTGAGCGCCATGGGAAACCAGTTCGCCATGACCTTCTCGTCTCCGTTGGCAGCCTCGATACCCAGCTCGTAGAGCTGGAGGAACTCTGCAGGGTCAGCCGTGCCGTCGTAGCGGGGAGGCAGGTTTGGCTTGAACTTACCGGGCCACGCGACGCTGCGCAGCTCGGTGGTGAAGGCGCGACAGCCTGCTGTGGCCACGGGAGGCCTTGGGTGACGAAGAGCTTGGTCCCGCGGGTCCCCATGCGCTGCAACTGGGAGCAGCGCGGGGTCTTGACGTGCTGGAGCAGGGAGCGCTCAGGCAGCTTCTCGAGGGCGAGGGACTTCTTGGCAGCTCTGCTCTTGCCGCACTGGCGCCTAACGGAGCGGGTTCCGCCCAGGGGCCGCGCGCCTTGGGGCCAGGGCGCCTTCTAGGGGGAGGCGGCTAAGGCGCCCCAGGAGCTTCATTGCCCGCGCAAGGCGGGGTGCGGTGCAGCGAGAAGGACGGCGCGGGGGAGCCCCCAGCGGCGCGGACGAGCTCGGCGACTCGGTCGAGCCACTCTTCATAGACGTCGTCGATTGGGCGGTAGCGCAGGAGCTCGTTTGCCGCAATGAGCACAGCTCGAGCCTCCATGGCCGCGCGGGGCGCGCGGGATGAAGAACCAGCTGGGATGAGCGAGGGTGTGGTAGTGCGGCCGTCTCGCCTCATGGATGGATGCTGGGATGATGCTTGCTGCTCGTTCCCCGCCGGGCCGGTGGCGGTGTTGACGGCAGGTGACAGGGAACGACGAGGGCGCCCGCCAAAGGGAACCGTCTGGGCAACGCGGGAAGCGAGGGCGGCTCGGCACTCGGCGCGAGCCCGACGAGCGTCAGACATGGATGCGACGATCGGAGAAGAACAGGGCGACGGAGGACAAATTCTGGCGCACCCCTACCTGGCGCGCCAAATGTCGGATTTCGGATTCCGGCAGACCCTTGAGGTTCGAACACTGGGGTGCGCGCGAAGATTTCGCCCTCAACCTACCTGTTCCTCGCCGACTCGTTAGGATCTAAACTACGAAAGGAACAACACAAGAGACACAGGGTTTATACTGGTTTAGGCCACCACTGTGGTGTAATACCCTACTCCAGTGTGTGGTGTGGTGGATTGCCTCTTGGGCTGATGATGAACAATACAAGGAAGAACAGCCTCGCGAGGGTCTGCTCTTAGCTGGGACGATGAACTGCTAGGAGGAGTTCAGTTGCCCTTCTCACTCTCTCTCTCTCTCTCTCTTTCTTGATTCAGGTGCAGATCCAGATGCCTCTCTTGATTCTAGATGCCTCTCTTGATTCTCGATCGATCTCCCTACCCTGGGGGTGGCTAGTCCTATTCCTAGGCAAAGGCCCTGGGCCTCTTCCCAAATATTGAGCAGGAAGGGCGCCAACAATCGGCCATTTTGAAGGGGAACAGCGGGTACACTTATCCTGACTAAAGTTGGTCCTCGCCTAACAAAGGCTCTGGTGGTGACGCCTACTTGGGCTCCACAATGACTTCCTCCCTGCCGTTGGGCTGGTCTTGGTCTTGTTGCACCGAAATGGATGCCTTTGCTTGATGCTCCCGCCTGTGTTTGCTCCCTTTGCACCAAAGGGGAAAGGAGGACCCTGCGCGGGCTGGCGCCCGACTGGCGCCCATGGTCGTCATGGCTTGCGTCATGGTCACCTCATGAGGTACCCCGCGTTGAACTCTCTGCCTCCTCATGAGCCAGCCTGATGAGGCCGTGCCTGATGAAGCTCCTTGTCGTCCGCCCCGCGAGGCTTGGCCCCTCGTGAGGGTCTTGAGCTTGTGTTGATGAAGATAGGCCGTGCTGGGCCCCTTTTGAGCCACGCCGCAGGCTGCAGGCAGGCAAGTCTGGGGACCCCCTTTCCTAGAACGCCGACAGGATTCCCTCTTGCAACTCTTTGCGAAGGGAGACTTAGTCATCTTGCCGAGCAAGCATGATTCCCATGTCTCGAACGACTCAAAGTCGGGTGAAGTTAGGATCCCATCATCATGGAGCTTCTTCATGCGTTTCAGACTAATGTGACCAAGCCGGCAATGCCAGAAGTATGTCAGATTTATCTCATTAGGCTTATGCCTCTTGATATTCACGTTATAGACTGGTTCCTGTTCTAGATTCAATATAAATAGCCCATCTAAAATGGGTGCATAGCCGTGGAACATACCATCCAAAAATATCGAACAACCATTGTCCTTTAAATTGAATTCATAACCTTGACTCATCAAACATGAGGTAGAAATAATGTTCCGACTAAGTGTAGGAATGTAATAACAATTATTCAATTCCATAATGAATCTAGAAGGAAGCTGGAGCTGCATCATTCCGACCTCCAATGCAGCAACTCTTGCTTTGTTGCCGACCCTGATGTCAATCTCCCCTTGTGCCACACGCCTAGTTCTTACCAGCCCTGGCATCAAGTTGCAAATATGAACAACCGATCCGGTATCAAATACCCAAGAGCTACTAGGTATGTCAGCAAGGTAAATGTCTATAACATATGCAACAAGTGTACCTTTTCCTGAAGCAGCATTCCCGGCCTTCTTGCCATGCTCTGCAAGCCACTTGCTACAGTTCCTCTTCTAGTGACCAGTCTCCTTGCAGTGATAGCAAACGGTCTTCGAGTCCGGTCCAGACTTCGGCGCAGCGGCGGAGGTTACCGTCTCCGTGCCCTTTGCCTTAGCCTTTTTCTTGGACCAACTCTTCTTGAACTTAGCCGATTTCTACACCATCAACACTTGATGCGTGCCTTTCTTAATATCCTGCTCTGCCACTTTGAGCATCCCACGCAATTCAGTGAGCTTCTTATCCATGCCATGCATATGATAGTTCGAGATGAACGTCCCATAGCTGGGCCGAAGAGAACCCAGAACAGCATCAGTAGCCAGTCCATCCAAGAGCGTGAAGCCCAAACGATCCAAAGCTTGCACATATCCGATCATCTTGATCACATGTGGGCTCATTGGATCACCTTCCTTCAGCTTGCAATCCATCAAGGATCGCCACATGTTGAACCTTTCGGTCCTAGACTGTGTCTGAAACATGCTCTTGAGACTCTCGATCATATGTAAGCCTCAACATTTTTGAAATGTTGTTGCAAATCGGGCTCCATACAAGCCAGCATCAGACAGCTGATCTCCGTTGATTCATCAATGAGTTTCTGGTAGGCATTCTTAGTTGTGGCATTAGCATTATTGGCAGGTTCCTCTGGAAGTGGATCCTCTAGAACATGTTCCTTTTTATCATGCTTGAGAATAATTCTCAGATTTCTATACCAGGTGGTGAAGTTTGTTCCATTCAGTTTATCCTTTTCTAGAATTGATTTCAATGCAAAGTTGGGTTGAGCAGGTGGTGCCATTGATCTACAACAGAAAATATGCAATCACTAAGCAATGTGTTTATGTAGAGTAATTCGCCTAACCAGAAATACTCCCACTGAAGTCAGCATCCCTCCGCAAACTCTCAGTGATTCAGGATCCGACTAGCGCATGCGACTAGTGAGCTTTAGCATCACTGCTAGCCAACATACCTATCTGGTAAGCAACTCCTTGCTAATCATATCTCTATACGACTCCTGTTGGTCGGGAAGGTATCTCATACCCCGGCTCCCAACCTTCTTTGCCACAAGGCCCAAAACCGTTTTGATAGCCTTGTCAAGTTAACCTGATGCAGTGCATGTCCATGTCCGACACAAACCCTTCAGTTCAAGGACACCCAGCAGCACCCCACTTTTATGAGCCCACTACTAGAAGTACTTGACATGCGAAGGTGCAACATCGGGGATGGCAATTTGCTTGATATTCATGAGGAATCATTCTACCATTCTAATATGCGTAGAAACAAAAGAAGCATAACAATCACAAATAAACACATATTGTGTAATAGTATGGCTCCTTCATGGATGTTCTTCCAGGTCGGCTCTGACTCCGATGACCATCTACGAACTCCATCTTGTTTGTCACGCCGGGACACCAAGACACCAACCTGATCTCTATTATCCAACTACTACAACTAGTAATGAATTTTACATAGAGTCACAAGTCGACATGCAAGTCATTATACAATATAATGACAGCACTTTGGCTCCTGCCGGCTGACAAACATGACACGCAGGCCACGTATAAATTACACACATGCATCATATACACATGAGCCATACTATTCACATCAAACCTTCAAAACAAAGTTATGCATAGAATCGCATTCTACCGGTTTGTGTGTCGGGTACGAAATACACGGCGCTACGCACTCGACGTTTTCGGAAATCACAGATCGCATTTGAACTCCGTTCACGCCAAATTTTCTGATCTGACCGATCATATCAATCATCGCGAATCCGATTCAGATTTACGTTTCACTGTTAACCCCGATGGCGGATGATCGACCGGTAGGGCTAGATCGTGTCACGACCTCATCGATCTCGATGGGCAGAAAACACAGCCTCAACGATCCCCATGTGCAGTTGATCACATCAACTGTGCACATAGCCCATCTTATAAACAACAACAGATCTCATCTGCCGCCTCCACATATCTAATATGCATACGATCTGAATCCAAATCCTATAGCAGAGGCTCTAATACCACTATTGGGTTCTACGGTAGGGTGCATCGACTGCAAATAAAAATTATCCTACGCGTAGAACAACAGGAACATGCTACGGGAGATGGATCAAAGTTCGTTACCACTAGACGCGCAGTACCGTGCAGCGGAAGAAGAGTTGGTGCAGCGCCTCCGCGTGGGTCGTCTCCTCCTCGTACGATCTCCCTCGAACAGTCGGTCGTCTAATGCCACGTACAAGTTTGCCGGAGCGGCGCAAGTGCACCGCCTCCAACGGTATCCGCGTGTGCAGGAGGAACACCGTGCGGCGGACTGCTAGGTCCAATCACACAATCAGCGGTAAGTGGAGGTGGCTATTCACAACACATGCAAACCCTAGTCGCAGCGCCGAAGCGATCAACCCAATAAGTGCGCCGCACATCCACCTTATATAGGCGTCTGTCACAGGCTCAACACTTGGGCCTCACATGGACCCTAAAGCGCACAAGTCTACTCTGCCACAATCCAAATACAGCTCTGATCACATCCGACCAGTGTCTTCGGATCCGACCTTGTAGGTTCCTTCCCTTAAGCGCGCAACCCCTTAGGTTCAAGTCAGCTTGGTCGCAGTTCGGATCACCTCCGAACTGCACGGTTCGTAGCAGCCTCTAGCAAGGCATGACGAACACCAAGCAGACTATGAAGCTGGTTAGGCGAACCTGTACAATGTGTCACACTTCTGTTCCCTTTGCCTCACGATATATGTTGTCGGGCTCAAGACGAGTCTATCATCCTTGTGGTAGCCCGACCTCTTTCTCGTTCCAGTGATGCCGACCACAATCCGGATTATGTCATAATCCTTGTCGCATGTCCATGCTTCTCTTGGTAGGATCACACGAGGGGCCCAGAGTATATCTCTCCTTATCGGAGGGGCAAATCCCATCTTGCTCGACCATGTCTCGCAGCATGGGACTGGACATACCCGAAACCTACCTTTGTAACTACCCAGTCACAGAGTAGCGTTTGGTCGGCCCAAAGCAAGTCTGTCACCATCCCGAGTACATGCGTCAGCTCAGGTCTTAGGACATTGAACGTATGTTGTACTAGAGACTCACAGATGACATATCGCTGCGTCTCATAGTTGGGTCTGTCCGACTCGGACCTTATCTCGACTCGGATCCGACTATGTCGAATCCGACCAGACGTTTCCAAGTCCATATTATCCGGTTAGCATCCAATGCTCCATGGCTAGTGAGACCAAGCCATCGACCGTGTCATATGCTAGTCTAGTCGGCTGCGCGTCCACACAGCCCTTTCAACTAGGGACCTTTTAGGACAGTCATCATACAATGCATAGTCCCACAAACAAGTCACGTGCTTGCTGATACACATCATTGATAATGTCCAAGGACTATCTTTATTCATAAACACATAGGAAATATCATCATACATGATTGTCTCTAGGGCATATCTCCAACAGACCTCTCTTGTGGACCCGTGTACTCCTCCGGTTCATCTGCTGAGTCGATGATGGTGATGCCGTTGCGGTGGGTGCTGGCGGTAGGAAAGGAGATCTAAGGCGGCGAAAGACGGTCAGGAGTCGTGATGTCTGGTTTGGTGGATGCTTCTGTTGATGGAGCAGCTCAGGTGAGGTGGACGACGTCGTGGTAGTATCAAGTCAAACCACACAAAGTTTTCTTCGACACCTACCTATAACTGAAGTAATTCAGTAAGGGCTCATTTGGCTTGCATGATTCTAAAAACGCAAGGATAGGAGGAAAAACACCAGAATAGGTTAGGAATGCACATGGGAAACAGAGCATTTGTGAACACAGGATTTCTGTGAACTTGGATGTTTGGTTCACAGGAATTGGAGGAGCAGAGGAATGCAAAGAAACATGGCCAAAATAAAGTGAAACCATATGAAAGCGTGTATAGTTAGAATGTTATTCTGCCACTAATGCACTTGGCCTTGCTTTCATGCATAGTATTTTGAAAAGTAGGTCCAGGTGGAGTATTTGCTCTATTCCTTTCAACAAAATGCATGAATAATTGAATAGTAGAGTGCCATAGGAAAATTTCCGATTGCTATGTTTTTCCGTTGAACCAAAATAGCCCTAATGGATCGACATGAATGTAGAGTAATAAGTGATGCAACAAGTGTACAACCTCTTTGCCATAGCCATGTCAACCTCAGCATCATTGGGTTGGTCGCTAAAGAAGTTGAGGCAGAGGTTGTTGTCGGAGGTGTGGAGGAAGATCTGAGGAATGTGTAGACGGTGTCCAGGGCACTGCTCTGTTGTGATGGATCGTTCCATCGTTGGATCAGCTCCGGTGAGCCGTAAGACATAAGGGCTGAAGCAGCACAAGACAGACATCGTTAATCTCAAGTGGGATTCTAATAGCATCTCCTATAGATAATGTAAAATACATTACCAAAAAGTGGTAGATTTATGAGCATGATTGGTTTGCTGCCAATATTTGGCTAGCCAAATGTTGGAATTGCGAAATATTGGCAATACTAAGACTTGCCAAATATTGACAACTTTATGTGAGATAGGCAAGACAACTCGGTAACCAACCAAGTAGTAGCGAATATTTATCACAATGCCAAACATTGACATGCCTATTTTTGGCACCAACCAATTATGCTCGCAAAATTTACATCACCAAGAACCACCTGACTACAACAGATGAGGTAAAAACTGTTGACTCTGAACTTAACCGTCAGAACTGAAATTTACTGTGGAATCTGAATGTTACTGTCGAAACTGAACACAATGGTAGCAGAGAGGCACTTCACATGTAGGTTAGGGAGGGCCTGCAGTTCATCTTCAACCTGCACCCCCCTGAGCCGCCAGCCACCACTGGCCGAACCGCCGGCCCCTACGCCGCCTCGCCACCCTGAAACAAATCCCCACCGCCGGTCTGCTGCCACCTCACAGCCCCAAAACAACTCCCCACCGCCGGTCTGTCGCCGCCCCGGCCAGCCCTCTGGACCCCCTTGCGCCGAGTTTTTCTCCGGCGATCCCCACGCCACCACCCCACCATCACGCCCCCACCGTAGCGACCACCGCCCCCACCCTGAACCCTAAGATAGATAGTGGGGTACCTCTCCCGTGAGCCCCCTCCCCACTGCGGGTGGTTTTTCCATAACTCCGGTGAGCCCCCCCCCCCACCCCTGAAAATTGACTGACCCAAAAGTCGATTCAGTCGACTGAAGTGTAGCTAAATCGGAGTAGAGAAGCAGCACAAGCGAGGGGGAGAGCAGTAGGAGTTGTGCGAGCGAGAGCCGGAGCAGCAGCAACAGATTCAGCTGGTATGGACGCCGCCAAAGGGGCCTCGCACTGGGGGAGAGCCGTCGTGGAGATGTCGCCCGCGGCACTAGCTTCGAGGTAGCCGCTCCATGGGGGTGCGGGATGGAGCACCGTCGGTGCCGGGAGGTCAAGTTAAGGAGAAGGTGTGATGCGATGAGTGTACAACCTCTTTGGTGGCTCCGAGTAGGTCTCGCCTTCATCCGAGGAGTCGGTGAGGATGCTTTGGTTCTGGTGGAGTAGGTTAAGGCGACGCTGTGGGTATGGAGCAGCCGCAATAGACGAGGCGATCGTCGGATCAGCTCCTTGGAGGTGCAGGATGGGGCAGTTGAACCGGTGGGACGACGAGATGGATGACGGATCCTCATCCAGGGAGGTGGATGAGGGATGTCGAGCTGTTGCAGTGGACGACGTCGTCGGGGAAGAGGCTCCGGCTGGGCAGCAGTGAGGTGGCAGATGGAGGAGGGTGGGGTTTCATGGATGGAGCAGAGAGGTTATGGCGGCCTGGGATTTCGAATGGCGGAAAGGAGGCGATGGAAGGGGGAACCATGACTCAGGAACGCGCTTGTCCAAAATGTAGGGTGTGTTACAACAGTACCCCCACCGATTTGAACTAGCGGCCCTTTCGGCTCAGGGTTAGAAGGGGGGTTTCATGTGTCGGGATTTGGCAGCTAGAGGGAGTTTTTGCGCGTGTTGTAATTTTAGGATAGCAAGGCACGGGTTGTGAAGGCGTCAGTTTTGGGAGCACGATATCTTAATTTTCGGGATACAACAAGGCGCGGGTTGAATTTTCGGGACAAGCCTAACATGTAATATTGTACTTGTACGTACCAAATCAATTCGCACTTCCCTAAATGAAAAAAATCTATTCACACCACACAAAGAGAGAGTCTTGTCCCGTTTTGCTATACAAATGCTATTCAAAGCTAATACGAATCCATGTTATGTCCAATTAAAAAATTTCGCTGGCTGTATAATGCATGTAACTGTAATGCCCCGGAACTCGATCTGTGAATTTGGGGGAGGAAGGAGAGAAGCAGAGTAGGTGAGGGGAAGACTTGGAGGAAGGGAAAGGATTTCATTCATCACACGCTACCGATCTGATCGGTGTCTCGCACATAAGTAGCTGCCCCTCACGGGCTACCCTTACACGGCCTCCGGCCCACACACGGACACACTGGCCCAAGGCCGAAACACACAAACACCATTCCAGTTCAGTTATCTGAATACTGACTGCACTTGTTCAGTCCGCTGCTGATGCGTTGTCAGCATCAGTAGGCGCAACATTGTCCTCCTCTTGAGATGGAGCTCCTTCCCAGATACAGGCTGATGGGTACCGCTAACGAAGAACATCGTAGTCCTCCCAAGTGGTGGCTGATGGCGGCATGTTTGCCCACTGAACATAGAGTTACACAACTGGTGCATCACCCTTCTTCAACATCCTCCGCTCCAGGATGGCCATGGGCTCAGTTTCCCCACTGGTGAGATCGGGCACTCGAGGCAGTTCTGCCAAGACTGGAGTGTAGTCTGGGGTGAAAGGCTTGAGCTGGGAGACGTGAAATACTAGATGGATGAGGCTGTCTGGAGGCAACTGCAGGTGATACACCAATGTTCCAACTCGCTCCGTCATTTTAAGGGCCGAAGAACTTGTAGGAGAGCTTGCGGCACGGGCGGTTGGCGACGAATGATTGCACGTACGGCTGCAGCTTGAGGAGAACTTGTTCGCCGACGTTGAAGGCGCGTTCCGCGCGGTGGCGGTCGGCTAGTTTCTTGAAGCGAGCTTGGGCGCGCAGCATCTCGGTGTGCACGGTCCAGTCCTGCTCTGGTGGTGCCGCCTGGTCTTGCAGGGTGGAGCTCAGCTGCGGTAGGCCGCCCAGGTTTGGTTCCATACAACGCCTATGAACGGGGAGCACTTGAGCGAAGAGTGGTCGGCGGAGTTATAGCAGAACTCTGTTGTAGGAAGCCACTTGCGCCATTGCCGTGACGTGTCGTGTACCACACACCGCAGGTACATCTCGAGGCACTAGTTGACACGCTCCGTCTGGCCATCCGTCTGCGAGTGGTACGCCGTGGAGTAGAGCATTTTTGTTCCGGCGGCGGCAAGCAATTCGCGCCATAGGGCGCTGGTGAAAATCTTGTCGCAATCTAAGACGATGGAGTGAGGAACCCCGTGTAGCTTGATGACATGTTCCCAAAGCACTTGGGCGACTTGAGCAGCGGTGAAGGGATTATGGAGCGGAATGAAGTGCACGTACTTGGTCAGGTGATCGACCACGACCATGATGGCGTCAGACCCCTCGGACTTGGGCAGCCCCTCAATTGAATCCATGGTCAGATCGTGCCATGGTTCAGTGGGGATTGGTAGAGGTTGGTGAAGGAAATATGCCCTAGAGGCAATAATAAAGTTATTATTTATTTCCTCATATCATGATAAATGTTTATTATTCATGCTAGAATTGTATTAACCAGAAACATGATACATGTGTGAATACATAGACAAACATATAGTCACTAGTATGCCTCTACTTGACTAGCTCATTAATCAAAGATGGTTGTGTTTCCTAACCATAGACATGTGTTGTCATTTGATTAATGGGATCACATCATTAGGAGAATGATGTGATTGACATGACCCATTCCGTTAGCCTAGCACTTGATCGTTTAGTATATTGCTATTGCTTTCTTCATGACTTATACATGTTCCTGTAACTATGAGATTATGCAACTCCCGTTTACCAGAGGAACACTTTGGGTACTACCAAACGTCACAATGTAACTGGGTGATTATAAAGGAGTACTACAGGTGTATCCAAAGGTACATGTTGAGTTGGCGTATTTCGAGATTAGGTTTTGTCACTCCGATTGTCGGAGAGGTATCTCTAGGCCCTCTCTGTAATGCACATCACTATAAGCCTTGCAAGCAATGTGACCAATGAGTTGGTTACGGGATGATGCATTAACGAGTAAAGAGACTTGCCGGTAACGAGATTGAACTAGGTATTGGATACCGACGATCGAATCTCGAGCAAGTAACATACCGATGACAAAGGGAACAACGTATGTTGTTATGCGGTTTGACCGATAAAGGTCTTCGTAGAATAACCAATATGGGCATCCAGGTTCCTCTATTGGTTATTGACCGAGAATGGTTCTAGGTCATGTCTACATAGTTCTCGAACCCGTAGGGTCCGCACGCTTAACGTTACGATGACAGTTTTATTATGAGTTTATAAGTTTTGATGTACCGAAGTTTGTTCGGAGTCCCGGATGTGATCACGGACATGACGAGGAGTCTCGAAATGGTCGAGACATAAAGATTGATATATTGGACGCCTATGTTTGGACATCGGAAGTGTTCCGGGTGAAATTGGCATTTTACCGGAGTACGAGGGGGTTACCGGAACCCTCCCGGGGGTTATTGGGCCTACATGGGCCATAAGGGAGAAGAGGAGAGGAGGCAAGAGGTGGGCCGCACCCCCTCCCCTCCCTAGTCCGAATAGGACAACGAGAGGGGGGCGGCGCCCCCCCCCCCTTTCCTTCTCCTCTTCCTCCTCCTTCCCCCCTTCTCCTACTCCAACTAGGAAAGAAGGGAGTCCTACTCCCGGTGGGAGTAGGACTCCCCCTTTGGCGCGCCCTCCTTGGCCGGACGCCTCCTCCCCCCTGGCTCCTTTATATACGGGGGCGGGGGGGCACCCTAGAACACACAAGTTGATCTACGGATCGTTCCTTAGCCGTGTGCGGTGCCCCCCTCCACCATATTCCACCTCGGTCATATCGTCATGGAGTTTAGGCGAAGCCCTGCGCCGGTAGAACATCATCATCATCACCACGCCGTCGTGCTGACGGAACTCATCCCCGAAGCTTTGCTGGATCGGAGCCCGGGGATCGTCATCGAGCTGAACATGTGCTGAACTCATCGGTGCCGTACGTTCGGTGCTTGGATCGGTTGGATCTTGAAGACGTACGACTACATCAACCGCGTTGTGCTAACGCTTCCGCTTACGGTCTATGAGTGTACGTGGACAACACTCTCCCCTCTCGTTGCTATGCCATCACCATGATCTTGCGTGTGCGTAGGAAATTTTTTGAAATTACTACGTTCCCCAACAGTGTATCAGAGCCTAGGTTTTATGCGTTGATGTTATATGCACGAGTAGAATACAAGTGAGTTGTGGGCGATACAAGTCATACTGCTTACCAGCATGTCATACTTTGGTTCAGCGGTATTGTAAGATGAAGCGGCCCGGACCAACATTACGCGTACGCTTACGCGAGACTGGTTTCACCGTTATGAGCACTCGTGCTTAAAGGTGGCTGGCGGGTGTCTGTCTCTCTCACTTTAGCTGAATCGAGTGTGGCTACGCCTGGTCCTTGCGAAGGTTAAAACAGCACCCACTTGACGAACTATCGTTGTGGTTTTGATGCATAGGTAAGAACGGTTCTTGCTAAGCCCGTAGCAGCCACGTAAAATTTGCAACAACAAAGTAGAGGACGTCTAACTTGTTTTTGCAGGGTATGTTGTGATGTGATATGGTCAAGACGTGATGCTATATTTTATTGTATGAGATGATCATGTTTTGTAACCGAAGTTATCGGCAACTGGCAGGAGCCATATGGTTGTTGCTTTATTGTATGAAATGCAAACGCCCTGTAATTGCTTTACATTATCACTAAGCGGTAGCAATAGTCGTAGAAGCAATAGATGGCGTAACGACAATGATGCTACGATGGAGATCAAGGTGTCGCGCCGGTGATGATGGTGATCATGACGGTGCTTTGAAGATGGAGATCACAAGCACCAGATGATGATGGCCATATCATATCACTTATATTGATTGCATGTGATGTTGATCCTTTATGCATCTTATCTTGCTTTGATTGACGGTAGCATTTTAAGATGATCTCTCACTAATTATCAAGAAGTGTTCTCCCTGAGTATGCACCGTTGCGAAAGTTCTTCGTGCTGAGACACCACGTGATGATCGGGTGTGAGAGGCTCTACGTTCAAATACAACGGGTGCAAAACAGTTGCACACGCGGAATACTCGGGTTAAACTTGACGAGCCTAGCATATACAAATATGGCCTCGGAACACGGAGACCGAAAGGTCGAGCGTGAATCATATAGTAGATATGATCAACATAGTGATGTTCACCATTGAAACTACTCCATCTCACATGATGATCGGACATGGTTTAGTTGATTTGGATCACGTGATCACTTAGATGGCTAGAGAGATGTCTATCTAAGTGGGAATTCTTAAGTAATATGATTAATTGAACTTAAATTTATCATGAACTTAGTACATGATAGTATTTTGCTTGTCTATGTTTGTTGTAGATAGATGGCTCGTGCTGTTGTTCCATTGAATTTTAATGCGTTCCTTGAGAAAGCAAAGTTGAAAGATGATGGTAGCAATTACACGGACTGGGTCCGTAACCTGAGGATTATCCTCATTGCTGCACAGAAGTATTACGTCCTGGAAGTACCGCTGGGTGCCAGGCCTGCTGCTGATGCAACTGACGACGTTAAGAACATCTGGCAGAGCAAAGCTGATCACTACTCGATAGTTCAGTGTGCCATGCTTTACGGCTTAGAACCGGGTCTTCAACGATGTTTTGAACGTCATGGAGCATATGAGATGTTCCAGGACTTGAAGTTAATATTTCAAGCAAATGCCCGGATTGAGAGATATGAAGTCTCCAATAAGTTCTATAGCTGCAAGATGGAGGAGAATAGTTCTGTCAGTGAACACATACTCAAAATGTCTGGGTATAATAATCACTTGATTCAACTGGGAGTTAATCTTCCTGATGATAGTGTCATTGACAGAATTCTCCAATCACTGCCACCAAGCTACAAGAGCTTCGTGATGAACTATAATATGCAAGGGATGGACAAGACTATTCCTGAGCTCTTCTCAATGCTAAAGGCTGCGGAGGTAGAAATCAAGAAGGAGCATCAAGTGTTGATTGTTAACAAGACCACCAGTTTCAAGAAAAAGGGCAAAGGGAAGAAGAAGGGGAACTTCAAGAAGAACAGCAAACAAGTTGATGCTCAAGAGAAGAAACCCAAGTCTTGACCTAAGCCTGAAACTGAGTGCTTCTACTGCAAGCAGACTGGACACTGGAAGCGGAACTGCCCCAAGTATTTGGCGGATAAGAAGGATGGCAAAGTGAACAAAGGTATATGTGATATACATGTTATTGATGTGTACCTTACTAATGCTTGCAGTAGCACCTGGGCATTTGATACTGGTTCTGTTGCTAATATTTGCAACTCGAAACAGGGACTACGGATTAAGCGAAGATTGGCTAAGGACGAGGCGACGATGCGCGTGGGAAATGGTTCCAAAGTCGATGTGATCGCGGTCGGCACGCTACCTCTACATCTACCATCGGGATTAGTTTTAGACCTAAATAATTGTTATTTGGTGCCAGCGTTAAGCATGAACATTATATCTGGATCTTGTTTGATGCGAGACGGTTATTCATTTAAATCAGAGAATAATGGTTGTTCTATTTATATGAGTAATATCTTTTATGGTCATGCACCCTTGAAGAGTGGTCTATTTTTATTAAATCTCGATAGTAGTGATACACATATTCATAGTGTTGGAACCAAAAGATGCAGAGTTGATAATGATAGTGCAACTTATTTGTGGCACTGCCGTTTAGGTCATATCGGTGTAAAACGCATGAAGAAACTCCATACTGATGGGCTTTTGGAATCACTTGATTATGAATCACTTGGTACTTGCGAACGGTGCCTTATGGGCAAGATGACTAAAACGCCGTTCTCCGGAACTATGGAGCGAGCAACTGATTTGTTGGAAATCATACATACTGATGTTTGTGGTCCAATGAATGTTGAGGCTCGCGGCGGGTATCGTTATTTTCTCACCTTCATAGATGACTTGAGCAGATATGGGTATATCTACTTGATGAAACACAAGTCTGAAACATTTGAAAAGTTCAAAGAATTTCAGAGTGAAGTGGAAAATCATCGTAACAAGAAAATAAAGTTTCTACGATCTGATCGTGGAGGAGAATATTTGAGTTACGAGTTTGGTCTACACTTGAAACAATGCGGAATAGTTTCGCAACTCACGCCACCCGGAACACCACAACAAAATGGTGTGTCCGAATGTCGTAATCGTACTTTACTAGATATGGTGCGATCTATGATGTCTCTTACTGATTTACCGCTATTGTTTTGGGGTTATGCTTTAGAGACGGCCGCATTCACGTTAAATAGGGCACCATCAAAATCCGTTGAGACGACGCCTTATGAACTGTGGTTTGGCAAGAAACCAAAGTTGGCGTTTCTTAAAGTTTGGGGCTGCGATGCTTATGTGAAGAAACTTCAACTAGATAAGCTCGAACCCAAATCGGAGAAATGTGTCTTCAAAGGATACCCAAAAGAGACCATTGGGTACACCTTCTATCACAGATCTGAGGGCAAGATTTTCGTTGCTAAAATCGGATCCTTTCTAGAGAAGGAGTTTCTCTCGAAAGAAGTGAGTGGGAGGAAAGTAGAACTTGATGAGATAATTGTATCTGCTCCCTTGTTGGAAAGTAGTTCATCACAAGAACCGGTTCCTGTGACAACTACACCAATTAGTGAGGAAGCTAATGATATGGATCATGAAACTTCAGATCAAGTTTCTACTGAACCTCGTAGGTCTACTAGAGTAAGATCCGCACCAGAGTGGTACGGTAATCCTATTCTAGAAGTCATGTTACTTGACCATGATGAACCTACGAACTATGAGGAAGCGATGATGAGCCCAGATTCCGCAAAATGGCTAGAGCCCATGAAATCTGAGATGGGATCCATGTATGAGAACAAAGTATGGACTTTGGTTGACTTGCCCGATGATCGACAAGCCATTGAGAATAAATGGATCTTTAAGAAGAAGACTGACGCTGATGGTAATGTAACTGTCTATAAAGCTCGACTTGTTGCGAAAGGTTTTCGACAAGTTCAAGGGGTTGACTACGATGAGACTTTCTCACCTGTAGCGATGCTTAAGTCTGTCCGAATCATGTTAGCAATTGCTGCATTTCATGATTATGAAATCTGGCAAATGGATGTCAAAACGCATTTCTGAATGGATTTCTGGAAGAAGAGTTGTATATGATGCAACTAGAAGGTTTTTTTGATCCAAAAGGTGCTAACAAAGTGTGCAAGCTCCAGCGATCCATTTATGGACTGGTGCAAGCATCTCGGAGTTGGAATAAACGTTTTGATAGTGTGATCAAAGCATATGGTTTTATACAGACTTTTGGAGAAGCCTGTATTTACAAGAAAGTGAGTGGGAGCTCTGTAGCATTTCTGATATTATATGTAGATGACATATTATTGATTGGACATGATATAGAATTTCTCGATAGCATAAAGGGATACTTGAATAAAAGTTTTTCAATGAAAAACCTCGGTGAAGCTGCTTACATATTAGGCATCAAGATTTATAGAGATAGATCAAGACGCTTAATAGGACTTTCACAAAGCACATACCTTGATAAAATTTTGAAAATGTTCAAAATGGATCAGGCAAAGAAAGGGTTCTTGCCTGTGCTACAAGGTATGAAGTTGAGTCAGACTCAATGCCCGACCACTACAGAAGATAGAAAGAAAATGAAAGATGTTCCCTATGCTTCAGCCATAAGCTCTATCATGTATGCAATGCTGTGTACCAGACCTGACGTATGCTTAGCAATAAGCTTGGCAGGAAGGTACCAAAGTAATCCAGGAATGGATCACTGGACAGCGGTCAAGAACATCCTGAAATACCTAAAAAGGACTAAGGATATGTTTCTCGTATATGGAGGTGACAAAGAGCTAGTCATAAATGGTTACATTGATGCAAGCTTTGACACTGATACGTATTTTTATTAAACGGTGGAGCTGTAAGTTGGTGCAGTTCTAAACAAAGCGTTGTGGCGGGATCTACATGTGAAGCGGAGTACATAACTGCTTCGGAAGCAACAAATGAACGAGTCTGGATGAAGGAGTTCATTTCCGATCTAGGTGTCATACCTAGTGCATCGGGACCAATGAAGATCTTCTGTGACAATACTGGTGCAATTGCCTTGGCAAAGGAATCCAGATTTCACAAGAGGACCAAGCACATCAAAAGATGCTTCAATTCCATCCGAGACCAAGTCCAAGTGGGAGACATAGAAATTTGCAACATACATACGGATCTGAATGTTGCAGACCCATTGACTAAGCCTCTCTCACGAGCAAAACATAATCAGCACCAAGACTCCATGGGTGTTAGAATCATTACTATGTAATCTAGATTATTGACTCTAGTGCAAGTGGGAGACTGAAGGAAATATGCCCTAGATGCAATAATAAAGTTATTATTTATTTCCTCATATCATGATAAATGTTTATTATTCATGCTAGAATTGTATTAACCGAAAACATGATACATGTGTGAATACATAGACAAACATATAGTCACTAGTATGCCTCTACTTGACTAGCTCATTAATTAAAGATGGTTGTGTTTCCTAACCATAGCATGTGTTGTCATTTGATTAATGGGATCACATCATTAGGAGAATGATGTGATTGACACGACCCATTCCGTTAGCCTAGCACTTGATCGTTTAGTATATTGCTATTGCTTTCTTCATGACTTATACATGTTCCTGTAACTATGAGATTATGCAACTCCCATTTACCGGAGGAACACTTTGGGTACTACCAAATTTCACAACGTAACTGGGTGATTATAAAGGAGTACTACAGGTGTCTCCAAAGGTACATGTTGAGTTGGCGTATTTCGAGATTAGGTTTTGTCACTCCGATTGTCGGAGAGGTATCTCTGGGCCCTCTCGGTAATGCACATCACTATAAGCCTTGCAAGCAATGTGACCAATGAGTTGGTTACGGGATGATGCATTATGTAACGAGTAAAGAGACTTGCCGGTAACGAGATTGAACTAGGTATTGGATACCGACGATCGAATCTCGAGCAAGTAACATACCGATGACAAAGGGAACAACGTATGTTGTTATGCGGTTTGACCGATAAAGATCTTTGTAGAATATGTAGGAACCAATATGGGCATCCAGGTTCCTCTATTGGTTATTGACCGAGAATGGTTCTAGGTCATGTCTACATAGTTCTCGGACCCGTAGGGTCCGCACGCTTAACGTTACGATGACAGTTTTATTATGAGTTTATAAGTTTTGATGTACCGAAGATTGTTAGGAGTCCCGGATGTGATCATGGACATGACGAGGAGTCTCGAAATGGTCGAGACATAAAGATTGATATATTGGAAGCCTATGTTTGGACATCGGAAGTGTTCCGGGTGAAATCGGCATTTTACCAGAGTACCGGGGGGGGGGGGTTACCGGAACCCTCCCGGGGGTTATTGGGCCTATATGGGCCATAAGGGAGAAGAGGAGAGGAGGCAAGAGGTGGGTCGCGCCCCCTCCCCTCCCTAGTCCAAATAGGACAACGAGAGGGGGGGCGGCGCCCCCCCCCCTTTCCTTCTCCTCTTCCTCCTCCTTCCCCCCTTCTCCTACTCCAACTAGGAAAGAAGGGAGTCCTACTCCCGGTGGGAGTAGGACTCCCCCCTTGGCGCACCCTCCTTGGCCGGCCGCCTCCTCCCCCCTGGCTCCTTCATCATGCTCATATGATTCGCGTTTGTTACTTTGATAATTTAATATGTGGGTGGATTGGTGCTTGGGTGCTACCCTTCCTTGGACAAGCCTCCCACTTATGATTTGCAAGCATCTGCAACTATGAAAGAAGAATTAAGATAAATCTAACCATAGCATGAAACATATGGATCCAAATCGGCCCCTTACGAAGCAACGCATAAACTAGGGTTTAAGATTTTGTCACTCTAGCAACCCATCATCTACTTATTACTTCTCAATGCCTTCCCCTAGGCCCAAGTAATGTTGAAGTGTCATGTAGTCGACGTTCACATAACACCACTAGAGGAGAGACAACATACATCAGATCAAAATATCGAACGAATACCAAATTCACATGATTACTTATAACAAGACTTCTCCCATGTCCTCAGGAACAAACGTAACTACTCACAAAGCATATTCATGTTCATAATCAAAGGAGTATTAATTATTATTAAGGATCTGGACATATGATCTTCCACCAAATAAACCAACTAGCATCAACTATAAGGAGTAATCAACACTACTAGCAACCCACAGGTACCAATCTGAGGTTTTGAGACAAAGATCGAATACAAGAGATAAACTAGGGTTTGCGAGGAGATGGTGCTGGTGAAGATGTTGATGGAGATTGACCCCCTCTTGACGAGAGGATCGTTGGTGATGACGATGGCTTCGATTTCCCCCTCCCGAGGGCACCCCATAGACACACAAGTTAATCTACGGATCGTTCCTTAGCCGTGTGCGGTGCCCCCCTCCACCATATTCCACCTCAGTCATATCGTCGCGGAGTTTAGGCGAAGCCCTGCGCCGGTAGAACATCATCATCGTCACCACGCCGTCGTGCTGACGGAACTCATCCCCGAAGCTTTGCTGGATCGGAGCCCGGGGATCGTCATCAAGCTGAACGTGTGCTGAACTCGGAGGTGCCGTACGTTCGGTGCTTGGATCGGTCGGATCGTGAAGACGTACGACTACATCAACCGCGTTGTGCTAACGCTTCCGCTTACGGTCTACGAGGGTACGTGGACAACACTCTCCCCTCTCGTTGCTATGCCATCACCATGATCTTGCGTGTGCGTAGGAAATTTTCTGAAATTACTACATTCCCCAACAGTTGGAGCTTGCCTGTGGGATGCGTGTGCTTGTACTTGGCATGTTGAAAAACGGCGCACTATTTGACAAAATTCTCCATGGCGCGCTTCAGGCTCGGCCAAGCGAATAACTTCCGGATGCGATGATACGTGGCCGTTGCGCCCGAGTGGCCACCAACAGCACTGTGATGCAGAGCTGCGATGAGCTTCGTCTGCAGTGCATAATTGACCCCAATCCACAGACGCCCGCGCTGCCGGATCACGCCGTTCTGAAATGTGCGTCCTTGGTCATCCGAGGTGGTGACCGCCAGCTTGGCCAGTAGTTCTTGCGAGTCGGGGTCAGTGTGGTAGGAGTTGGCGACCTCTTGCAACCATTGTGGCTGACAAACTAACAGCGCGTCGAGCGCCAGCAGGTGTCCAACCCTGGAGAGTGCATCTGCGGCACCGTTGTCGACACCCTTCTTGTACTGGAAGGTGAATTGTAGGCCCACCATCTTGGATATGGCCTTGTGCTGCAGCTCAGTCACTAGCTACTAATCACCGAGTGTGCAGAGGCTCTTGTGGTCGGTGACGATCTCGAACGGGGCGCGCTGCAGATAGGGCCTCCACTTGTCGATGGCCATCATGACGGCTAGGAATTCCTTCTTGTACGTAGACAACTTCTGGTTCTTCACCCTCAGGGCCTTGCTGAGGTAGGCGACGAGGTGGCCATCCTGGGTGAGCACCGCACCCACGCCTGTGTCGCACGTGTCGGTCTCGATGGCAAATTGGCATGTGAAATCCGGAAGCGCCAGCACTGGTGTGCTCACCATGGCTTGTTTGAGCATGTCGAATGCCTGCTGGGCCTTGTCGCTCCACTCGAATCCTTTCTTGGTCAAGAGCTGGTGAGCGACTTCGTGATGATGTCGTAGTGTGGGACGAACTTGTGGTAGTAGCCGGTGAGGCCGAGGAAACCCCGCAGTTTGGTTGGTGTGGAGGGCACTGGCCAGGCTTGCATGGCGCTCGTATTGCTTGTGTCGGTGGCGACTCCGTCCCTGGAGATGAGTGGCCAGCTTGTCTTGAGAAGCATGCTTTGGGAAAGGCTAATTCATTATCGCCTCGAGGTTGAATTTTGGACAGCCAAACCGGGGCATTGATGATTTCCCCTTATGACGCTGATTATTATTCTGGGTATTAGCCAAAAAGTCTGAACTGCTGTCAGTTTGCTTGCGCTTATCGTTATTACCTTGACCCGCCGTATTATGCTGCTGTCCCTTTGCATTGACGTTCTACTTCCCTTTGCCAGCCTTCTCCTCACCAGACTCAGGGTCCTTAGTGTTATCAGAGTCGGCATATTTGATAAGAGCCGCCATGAGGTCTCCCATATCATTGCAGTGGTTCTTAAGCCGCCCCAGCTTCTGCTTGAGGGGAAGGAACCGACAAATTTTCTCCAAAATCTGGATGACTGAGCCGGCGTTGATACTATCTGATGAGTGGATAATAGCCGAAATCCGGCGTACCCAATGGGTGGTTGACTCGCCCTCACTCTGGATACAAGTGTCTAAATCAAGAATCGACAGAGGCTACTTGCATGTGTCCTTGAAATTCTGAATAAAGCATGTCTTCAATTAAGCCCATGACCTGATGGAGTTAGGGGGCAGTCCTTTTAGCCAGGTGCGAGATGGCCCATCCAACATCATGGTGAAATACTTAGCGCGCATAGCGTCATTGATGTCCAAAATCTCCATGGCTAGCTCATAGCTCTCAATCCAAGCCTCCGGGGGTTGACCCACTGTGCAATTGGCCACCTTGCGGGGGCCCTTAAAATCGTTGGGCAGGCGCTCATTATGCAAAGCCGGCACTAGGCACGGGACACCAATGGTTCAAGAAGTCATCCCAGCCTCCACAGACACCGACGTGTTAAGCTGAGGTTGCTGATGAGCCACTAATAGAGCCGCCAGCTCAGCCTCCCGACGTGCCCTGGCATGGTCCACCAAAACCTGAGCATGGTTATCAGCATGTGGTGGGTCATGCCCACAAGGCTGGTTCAGCGCAGCTCACTACTCGAAACCGTCGGCGATTCAATATGCCGGCTATAACTCCGACTGGGGCGTGGAGTCGAATGAATCCGCTCATGGTTGTATGAATATGCCAGTTGTTAAGCTACCGTGGTTTGAAGAAGCTCCCATGCCCTTCGTATCTCGACCGCTTCACGAGACTTGCCTTGCACCGGGAGAGCCGCTAGTCGTGACGCTGTAGCAATCATGTTGTCCAGAGGGTTAGAATAATGACCCGGTGGCGTGGGAACTTGCTGAGGTGGGGTCAAATTCAAATGAAGCAGGTCTGCAACACGTGGTTGAGCCGTCGCCCTGGTCACGAGCGCCTCGACAGCCTGGTTTATCTCGGGCGGATTACTTGGTCCAGCCCCATGCGTGTTGAAAAGATTCCTCGAATCATACTCCAAAGGTAAACGACTTTGGTGCCTCCTTCGCAGAACACCATTGGCTGCATTTTGATCAAGGCTTAACTAGAAATTTTCTGCTTGAATTCGTTGTGACTCAAGGTCCAGGGCAGCTCGTTATGTCGCCATCCTAGTGTTTTCACCATTGAGTTCCTCCTTGGCCTGAGCTATCTCATCTCGCAGTTTCGCAACGTCCACCTTATGCTGTGCTTGAGTATCTCATGTTACCTCTACAGCTAATAAGGTTGCCAAAGCATCCAAGAGCTTGGATAAAACTTGAGCCGGCGGGTGCCCAGAGCCGCTCGCCACGGCCGTTGAGCTAGAAGTCATAGTTGCAGCGGTTGATGAATTTTGCACTGGTTGCGTGCCTGCCATGAAGATCGCAACTCTATTTGGCGGCTCATAGGGGTTCAGAATACTTTTGCTATCAGAGTAGCCCCCAAGCCCGCCATCTTGCAGTTGATACATTGAATCGCTCTCCCGGTTGAGGACTCACCATTAGAATAGATGGCCATCTCTCCACCGGACACAGATCCTTCCTCACGATCGCCCCGTGGATGAAACCAATAAAGGCATGCTTCACGGTGGTTTAAACTTTGGCAGGTTGTGTGCGCTGATCCTGTCTCGATGATGTCAGTGCAGGCATACATCTCAGGCTCCGTCCCGCCGATCTTGCCGATGAAGATGTGGATTCGGCCGAAGGGGACCGGTACCCATTGTCGGTGTCAAAACTGGCAGATCTTGGGTAGGGGGTCCCGAACTGTGTGTCTGAGGATCATTGTTAACAAGGGACGACACGGACACAATGTTTACCTAGGTCTGGGCCCTCTTAAAGGAGGTAAAACCCTACGTCCTACTTGATTGTATTCAATGAGTATAGGCGTTACAAGAGTTGATATACCTCAAGATCTTAATGGCTAAACCCTAGCTATCTAGACTATGAGAATTCTGATAGCCTCTACGGACTAAACCCTCCGGTTTATATACACACCGGAGAGGCCTAGGGTTGCACAATGTCGGTTTGCAGAGGAGGAAATAATACATGCGGACACCAAAAATTGCCGTTCACACACATAGGAGTCCTACCCGGACACTCGGGAGAATCTTCCGCTCCATATTCGCAACCCATCAGTCTAGCCCATGTCGAATAGGTCAGATACCCAAGGAGCCCCTAATCCAGGACTCCCTCATTAGCCCCCGAACTTGCTTTCAATGACGATGTAGTATCCGGCTTATGTCTTCGGCTTTGTAAGGCGGGTTCTACATCATACTTCGGACTGACGACAGTTTGGTCCTGACCTTCATGTTCTGCCTTTTAAGATTCCTTTCTGTTGTCGCCTTGATCTCTGCATGCGGGGTGAATGCGAATGGTCAATAATAATAACTTTTATAAATAAACCCCTCACCAGCAGGGGTAGCATCTATATAAAGAGGCTAGATCCCCAAATGCCATCCACATCACGTAGAAATCATCAGAGCCTGCCCCGAAAAAACCTCAAAACATGTCCAACGCTCCTAGCTCATCTTCGCGCCCTCATGGCCCTCAAGAGGGTGATTGGCGAAGCTGCTTAGTGTCTCACCTTCAGTTGAGTCGACTTCAGATGTCAGGATATCTCCCTCTTGTAGATCTAGTCTTTGTGCGAGCGGGATTGGGATCGATTGGCAACGATGCACTAGCAGAGAATTTCCCCAACCCCAACAAGGAGGAGAGGGTGTGCTTCGTTAGGTTTATTCTGTAGGTCTCAGGATTTCTGATACACCCCTTTCTCAGCGGTCTGTTGGAGTTCTACGGGATCCAGCTGCACAACCTCACCCCTGGTTCTATTCTGCACATCTCGGGCTTTGTCGCTCTCTGTGAACCGTTTCTGGGTTGTGAGGCTCATTTTGAACTATGGAGAAATTTCTTTTGCCTCATCCCTCATCATCGAGGGGGTTCCATATTTGAAGAGGGTGGCGCTGAAGTATGGCACATAGCTGGATCAAGTTATCCGATCGGAACTCCCAAGGAGGTATCCCAAGAATGGTCTTTGGAATGGTTCTACATTGAGGATGTTCCCCTTCCGGACCTAGTTCAGCGCGGTCTCCCCGAATTCTCCACTGCTCCTTTGAAGAAACGCCTCAATTAGCACCTCGGGAGTCCCAAGGAAGAAGACAGTGCGAAAGTGAAGAGGTTGGTCAGGAAGGTCAGATTACATGCTCATTCCGAGCTCTTGATAATTAAAGTCTTGGCCATCGCAATAAAGCGATGTATTCAGCCCCTGCAGTCCAGAGTGACCCCTTTATGGTGTTACAACAGACAGGACGGTGCATCTCATTACTGACGCAAAGGCCCGGATACCCCAGCCGAACTGTCCATAATCCTGGCCGATCTTTATAAGGGGGTGAAAGAAGATTTCCTCCGTTTAAATTGCCGGGAAGGTTTTTCCATGTACAACCCCATTGAATGGGTAAGTTTTTGATTATCAGCACTATTTTACCTCATTATCGAGGCATGTTAATCAAATTGTTCTTGTTGTCTTAAAATAGTCATGGAGGAACGTGGTCGAGAACATTCATTGTCCCTCTCCACAGCCAGAGGATCACGCTCGTAATGAAGACCCCGGCTTCTGCGAGGATCCGAATATATACATAGAGTTCGATGATGGAGTATTTTATCAGGCGAGCCTTGACGGCTCGAAAGTGGATATTACGGCCGACTACCCCCGCCTTTACCCTTTCTCCATTGTAAGTGTCGGATTTCAGGTTCCGGCAGACCCTCAAGGTTCGAACTCTGGGGTGCGCGTGGAGATCACACCTCCTACCTACCTACGTCTCGTCGCCTCGCAAAGATCTAAACTACACGAAGAACAACACAAGGGACACGGGGTTTATACTAGTTCGGGCCACCATTGTGGTGTAATACCCTACTCTAGTTTGTGGTGTGGTAGATTGCCTCAGGGGCTGGTGATGAACAATACAGACGAAGAACTGCCTCGCGAGGGGAGGAGTTCTTGTGGTGGTGGTGCTTCTTGGGAAGGATTGGATCCGGATCGCGCCTGATTTCTAGATGCCTTCCCACTGTGGTGGCTAGTCCTATTTATAGAGCGAGGCCTTGTTCCTCTTCCCAAATATTGAGCGGAAAGGGCACCAACAATTGGCCATTTTGAAGGGGAACATCTAGTACACTTATCCTGGCTAAAGTCAGTCCTCGCCTGCCAAAGACTCTGACGGTGACGCCGGCTTGGGCTCCACGATGACCTCCATCCTGTCGTGCTGCTGGTCTTGGTCTTGTTGCTGAAGGAAATATGCCCTAGAGGCAATAATAAAGTTATTATTTATTTCCTCATATCATGATAAATGTTTATTATTCATGCTAGAATTGTATTAACCGGAAACATGATACATGTGTGAATACATAGACAAACATATAGTCACTAGTATGCCTCTACTTGACTAGCTCATTAATCAAAGATGGTTATGTTTCCTAACCATTGACATGTGTTGTCATTTGATTAATGGGATCACATCATTAGGAGAATGAGGTGATTGACATGACCCATCCTGTTAGCTTAGCACTTGATCGTTTAAGTATTCTGCTATTGCTTCCTTCATGACTTATACATGTTCCTGTAACTATGAGAATTGTGTAACTCCCGTTTACCGGAGGAACACTTTGGGTACTACCAAACGTCACAACGTAACTGGGTGATTATAAAGGAGTACTACAGGTGTCTCTGAAGGTACATGTTGAGTTAGCATAATTCGAGATTAGGTTTTGTCACTCCGATTGTCGGAGAGGTATCTCTGGGCCCTCTCGGCAATGCTCATCACCTAAGCCTTGCAAGCATGTAACTAATGAGTTAGTTATAAGATGAAGTATTACAGAACGAGTAAAGAGACTTGTCGATAACGAGATTGAACTAGGTATTGGATACCGACGACCGAATCTCGGACAAGTAACATACCGATGACAAAGGGAACAACGTATGTTGTTATGCGGTTTGACCGATAAAGATCTTCGTAGAATATGTAGGAACCAATATGGGCATCCAGGTCCCGCTATTGGTTATTGACCAGAGATGTGTCTCAGTCATGTCTACATCGTTCTCGAACCGTAGGGTCCGCACGCTTAAGGTTTCGATGACAGTTATATTATGAGTTTATGTATTTTGATGTACCGAAGGTTGTTCGGAGTCCCGGATATGATTACGGACATGACGAGGAGTCTCGAAATGGTCGAGACATAAAGATTGATATATTGGACGGATATATTTGGACACCGGAAAGGTTCCGGAGAAGTTTGGAGCCCCGGGAGGTTACCGGAACCCCCCGGGAGGTATATGGGCCTTATTGGGCCCATGTAGAAGGAAGAGAGAAGGAGCAAGGGAGGGGGGCGCGCCCCCCCAAGCCCAATCCGAATTGTGGAAGGGGGCCGGCCCCCCCTTTCCTTTCTCCTTCCCCCTCTTCCTATTACTACTACTAGTACTACTTCCTAATACTAGTACTCTTTCCTTCCCCCTCCAAATAAGATAAGGAAAAGAGAGGGAAACCTACTTGGAGTAGGTTTCCCCCTCCTCATGGCGCGCCCCCCCTAGGGCCGGCCACCTCCTCCCTCCCTCATTTATATACGGGGGTAGGGGGGCACCCTAGAACACACAAGTTGATCATTGATCATTCCTTAGCCGTGTGCGGTGCCCCCCTCCACGATATTACACCTCGGTCATATTGTAGCGGTGCTTAGGCGAAGCCCTACAACAGGAGAACATCAAGATCGTCACCACGCCGTCGTGCTGATGGAACTCCCCCTCGGCGCCTCTGCTGGATCGGAGATCGAGGGTAGTCATCGAGCTGTACGCGTGTCAAGAACTCGGAGGTGCCGGAGTAACGGTACTTGGATCAGTTGAACCGGAGGACGTACGACTACTTCCTCTACGTTGCGTCAACGCTTCCGCTTCGGTCTACGAGGGTACGTAGACAACACTCTCCCCTCGTTGCTATATCATCACCATGATCTTGCGTGTGCGTAGGAAATTTTTTGAAATTACTACGTTCCCCAACAGTGGCATCCGAGCCTAGGTTTTATGCGTTGATGTTATATGCACGAGTAGAACACAAGTGAGTTGTGGATGATATAAGTCATATTGCCTACCAGCATGTCATGCTTTGGTTCATCGGTATTGTGAGATGAAGCGGCCCGGACCGACATTACGCATACGCTTATGCGAGACTGGTTTCACCGTTACGAGCACTCGTGCTTAAAGGTGGCTGGCGGGTGTCTGTCTCTCTCACTTTAGTTGAACCGAGTGTGGCTACGCCCGGTCCTTGTGAAGGTTAAAACGAAGTCTATTTGACAAACTATCGTTGTGGTTTTTATGCGTAGGTGAGATTGGTTCTTGCTTAAGCCCATAGCAGCCACGTAAAATTTGCAACAACAAAGTAGAGGACGTCTAACTTGTTTTTGCAGGGCATGTTGTGATGTGATATGGCCAAGACATGATGCTATATTTATTGTATGAGATGATCATGTTTTGTAACCGAAGTTATCGGCAACTGGCAGGAGCCATATGGTTGTCGCTTTATTGTATGAAATGCAAACGCCCTGTAATTGCTTTACATTATCACTAAGCGGTAGCGATAGTCGTAGAAGCAATAGATGGCGTAACGACAACGATGCTACGATGAAGATCAAGGTGTTGCGCCGGTGACGATGGTGATCACGACGGTGCTTCAAAGATGGAGATCACAAGCACAAGATGATGATGGCCATATCATATCACTTATATTGATTGCATGTGATGTTTATCCTTTATGCATCTTATCTTGCTTTGATTGACGGTAGCATTTTAAGATGATCTCTAACTAATTATCAAGAAGTGTTCTCCCTGAGTATGCACCGTTGCGAAAGTTCTTCGTGCTGAGACACCACGTGATGATCGGGTGTGATAGGCTCTACGTTCAAATACAACGGGTGCAAAACAGTTGCACACGCGGAATACTCAGGTTATACTTGACGAGCCTAGCATATACAGATATGGCCTCGGAACACGGGGACCGAAAGGTCGAGCGTGAATCATATAGTAGATATGATCAACATAGAGATGTTCACCATTGAAACTACTCCATCTCACGTGATGATCGGACATGGTTTAGTTGATTTGGATCACGTAATCACTTAGATGACTAGAGAGATGTCTGTCTAAGTGGGAGTTCTTTAGTAATATGATTAATTGAACTTAAATTTATCATGAACTTAGTACCTGATAGTATTTTGCTTGTCTATGTTTATTTGTAGATAGATGGCTCGTGCTGTTGTTCCGTTGAATTTTAATGCGTTCCTTGAGAAAGCAAAGTTGAAAGATGATGGTAGCAATTACACGGACTGGGTCCGTAACCTGAGGATTATCCTCATTGCTGCACAGAAGAGTTACGTCCTGGAAGCACCGCTGGGTGCTAGGTCTACTGCTGATGCAACTGACGACGTTAAGAACGTCTGGCAGAGCAAAGCTGATGACTACTCTATAGTTCAGTGTGCCATGCTTTACGGCTTAGAACCGGGTCTTCAACGACGTTTTGAACGTCATGGGGCATATGAGATGTTCCAGGATTTGAAGTTAATATTTCAAGCAAATGCCCGGATTGAGAGATATGAAGTCTCCAATAAGTTCTACAGCTGCAAGATGGAGGAGAACAGTTCTGTCAGTGAGCATATACTCAAAATGTCTGGGTATAATAATCACTTGATTCAACTGGGAGTTAATCTTCCAGATGATAGCATCATTGACAGAATTCTCCAATCACTGCCACCAAGCTACAAGAGCTTTGTGATGAACTATAATATGCAAGGGATGAACAAGACTATTCCCGAGCTCTTCGCGATGCTGAAAGCCGCGGAGGTAGAAATCAAAAAGGAGCATCAAGTGTTGATGGTCAACAAGACCACTGGTTTCAAGAAAAGGGGCAATGGGAAGAAGAAGGGGGACTTCAAAAGGAACGGCAAACAAGTTGCTGCTCAAGTGAAGAAACCCAAGTCTGGACCTAAGCCTGAAACTGAGTGCTTTTACTGCAAGCAGACTGGACACTGGAAGCGGAACTGCCCCAAGTATTTGGCGGATAAGAAGGATGGCAAAGTGAACAAAGGTATATGTGATATACATGTTATTGATGTGTACCTTACTAATGCTCGCAGTAGCACCTGGGTATTTGATACTGGTTTTGTTGCTAACATCTGCAACTCGAAACAGGGACTACGGATTAAGCGAAGATTAGCTAAGGAAGAGGTGACGATGCGCGTGGGAAATGGTTCCAAAGTCGATGTGATCGCGGTCGGCACGCTACCTCTACATCTACCATCGGGATTAGTTTTAGACCTGAATAATTGTTATTTGGTGCCTGCGTTGAGCATGAACATTATATCTGGATCTTGTTTGATGCGAGACAGTTATTCATTTAAATCAGAGAATAATGGTTGTTCTATTTATATGAGTAATATCTTTTATGGTCATGCACCCTTGAAGAGTGGTTTATTTTTATTAAATCTCGATAGTAGTGATACACATATTCATAATGTTGAAGCCAAAAGATGCAGAGTTGATAATGATAGTGCAACATATTTGTGGCACTGCCGTTTAGGTCATATCGGTGTAAAACGCATGAAGAAACTCCATACTGATGGACTTCTGGAATCACTTGATTATGAATCACTTGGTACTTGCGAACCGTGCCTCATGGGCAAGATGACCAAAACACCATTCTCCGGATCTATGGAGAGAGCAACAGATTTGTTGGAAATCATACATACAGATGTATGTGGTCCGATGAATGTTGAGGCTCGTGGCGGATATCGTTATTTCCTCACCTTCACAGATGATTTGAGCAGATATGGGTATATCTACTTGATGAAGCACAAGTCTGAAACATTTTAAAAGTTCAAAGAATTTCAGAGTGAAGTAGAAAATCATCGTAACAAGAAAATAAAGTTTCTACGATCTGATCGTGGAGGAGAATATTTGAGTTACGAGTTTGGTTTACATTTGAAACAATGTGGAATAGTTTTGCAACTCACGCCACCTGGAACACCACAGCGAAATGGTGTGTCCGAACATCGTAATCGTACTTTACTTGATATGGTGCGATCTATGATGTCTCTTACCGATTTACCGCTATCGTTTTGGGGTTATGCTTTAGAGACGGCCGCATTCACGTTAAATAGGGCACCATCAAAATCCGTTGAGACAACGCCTTATGAACTGTGGTTTGGCAAGAAACCAAAGTTGTCGTTTCTCAAAGTTTGGGGCTGTGATGCTTATGTGAAGAAACTTCAACCAGATAAGCTCGAACCCAAATCGGAGAAATGTGTCTTCATAGGATACCCAAAGGAGACAATTGGGTACACCTTCTATCACAGATCTGAAGGCAAGATTTTCGTTGCTAAAATCGGATCCTTTCTAGAGAAGGAGTTTCTCTCGAAAGAAGTGAGTGGGAGGAAAGTAGAACTTGATGAGATAACTGTATCTACTCCCTTATTGGAAAGTAGTTCATCACAAGAACCGGTTCCTGTGACAACTACACCAATTAGTGAGGAAGCTAATGGTATTGATCATGAAACTTCAGATCAAGTTTCTACTGAACCTCGTAGGTCTACCAGAGTAAGATCCACACCAGAGTGGTACGGAAATCCTATTCTGGAAGTCATGTTACTAGACCATGATGAACCTACGAACTATGAGGAAGCGATGATGAGCCCAGATTCCGCAAAATGGCTAGAGGCCATGAAATCTGAGATAGGATCCATGTATGAAAACAAAGTATGGACTTTGGTTGACTTACCCGATGATCGGCAAGCCATTGAGAATAAATGGATCTTTAAGAAGAAGACTGACGCTGATGGTAATGTTACTGTCTACAAAGCTCGACTTGTTGCAAAAGGTTTTCGACAAGTTCAAGGGGTTGACTACGATGAGACTTTCTCACCCGTAGCGATGCTTAAGTCTGTCCGAATCATGTTGGCTATTGCTGCATTACATGATTATGAAATTTGGCAAATGGATGTCAAGACTGCATTCTTGAATGGATTTCTAGAAGAAGAGTTGTATATGATGCAACCTGAAGGTTTTGTTGATCCAAAAGGTGCTGACAAAGTGTGCAAGCTCCAACGTTCCATTTATGGACTGGTGCAAGCATCTCGGAGTTGGAATAAACGTTTTGATAGTGTGATCAAAGCATATGGTTTTATACAGACTTTTGGAGAAGCCTGTATTTATAAAAAAAAGTGAGTGGGAGCTCTGTAGCATTTCTAGTTTTATATGTTGATGACATATTATTAATTGGAAATGATATAGAATTTCTGGATAGCATAAAGGGATACTTGAATAAAAGTTTTTCTATGAAAGACCTCGGTGAAGCTGCTTACATATTGGGCATCAAGATCAATAGAGATAGATCAAGACGCTTAATAGGACTTTCACAAAGTACATACCTTGACAAAATTTTGAAAAAAGTTCAAAATGGATCAGGCAAAGAAAGGATTCTTGCCTGTGCTACAAGGTGTGAAGTTGAGTCAAACTCAATGCCCGACCACAGCAGAAGATAGAGAGAAAATGAAAGATGTTCCCTATGCTTCAGCCATAGGCTCTATCATGTACGCAATGCTGTGTACCAAACCTGACGTATGCTTAGCAATAAGCTTGGTAGGTAGGTACAAAAGTAATCCAGGAGTGGATCACTGGACAGCGGTCAAGAACATCCTGAAATACCTGAAAAGGACTAAGGATATGTTTCTCGTATATGGAGGTGACAAAGAGCTAGTTGTAAATGGTTACGTCGATGCAAGCTTTGACACTGATCCGGACGATTCTAAATCGCAGACCGGATACGTGTTTTTATTAAACGGTGGAGCTGTAAGTTGGTGCAGTTCTAAACAAAGCGTCGTGGCGGGATCTACATGTGAAGCGGAGTACATAGCTGCTTCTGAAGCAGCAAATGAAGGAGTCTGGATGAAGGAGTTCATTTCCGATCTAGGTGTCATACCTAGTGCATCGGGACCAATGAAGATCTTTTGTGACAATACTGGTGCAATTGCCTTGGCAAAGGAATCCAGATTTCACAAGAGGACCAAGCACATCAAGAGACGCTTCAATTCCATTCGGGACCAAGTCCAAGTGGGAGACATAGAGATTTGCAAGATACATACGGATCTGAATGTTGCAGACCCATTGACTAAGCCTCTCTCATGAGCAAAACATGATCAGCACCAAGACTCCATGAGTGTTAGAATCATTACTATGTAATCTAGATTATTGACTCTAGTGCAAGTGGGAGACTGAAGGAAATATGCCCTAGAGGCAATAATAAAGTTATTATTTATTTCCTCATATCATGATAAATGTTTATTATTCATGCTAGAATTGTATTAACCGGAAACATGATACATGTGTGAATACATAGACAAACATATAGTCACTAGTATGCCTCTACTTGACTAGCTCATTAATCAAAGCTGGTTATGTTTCCTAACCATTGACATGTGTTGTCATTTGATTAATGGGATCACATCATTAGGAGAATGAGGTGATTGACATGACCCATCCCGTTAGCTTAGCACTTGATCGTTTAAGTATTCTGCTATTGCTTCCTTCATGACTTATACATGTTCCTGTAACTATGAGAATTGTGTAACTCCCGTTTACCGGAGGAACACTTTGGGTACTTGTCAGGACCCCGACTCGATGCCACATGGGTCTAGCATGTAACACCTCATATCACTTTGCGGCCTCACGTACGGTATTCCCACGGGTGTCGCCTTACCTTTGCCCGGGACCGTTTGCGCCTTTTGGCACACGTATATGATAGTGTCGCTAGCACCCATATGATAAGGAGCCCGGGCTGACATGGCTAGTCGTAAACCCAAAGTGGCACTAACTTACATGGACAGGCATCCATGACCCAGCATCGAACGTGTCGGTCATCAGCGAGTGAATCCAGGCTGTAGCACTGGGCTAGCAGGACTCCGGTGAACCGGGCTGTAGCGGGCTAACAGGACTCCGGTATTCATCGCGTGACATTTCCCCGAAGGGACAGACACAGGAACGAAGAAGGACACATGTCGGCCAGCCTAAGTGTTCCGGAGCAGTAGCAAGCTACCAAGGCTCAATGGAAACACTAGGAGACATTTCCCGGTAAGAGAGGCTACTAAAGATAAACAACTAGATAGTCAGATCCCACACATACCAAGCATTTCAATACCATACACACAATATGCTCGATATGTGCAATACAACATGGCATCACAAAATGACTCTACGACTCAAGTATTTATTCAATAGGCTCCGAGGAGCGAGATATTACAAACATGGGTCTCATGAACCAACAATCAGAGCATACAAGTCAAAGCACAAGCGGAAGCTATCATGTCTGAGTACAGACCTCTATAAATGAAAAAGGCTGAGAAGCCTGACTATCTACCAGATCCTGCCGAGGGCACAAGATCGTAGCTGAGGTAACAAGCTAAACGTCGAAGTCCACGCGGAACTACTAGTGAGACTGAAGTCTCTCTGCAAAAACATAAAATAGGCAAACGTGAGTACAAATGTACCCAGCAAGACTTACATCAGATCTATCTACATATGCATCATTATCAACAAGGGGGTGGAGGGGTTTGACTGCAGCAAGCCAGCTTTGACTCGGTGGCTATCCTGAACTACGACTGCAAGCAACTCTTTTGAAGTGGCGCACACGAGTCCACATATTCACCAACCAATACACCACTATGGATCCGCTTCCGTCTCCCTACGAGAACGCCATCCATAGCACTCACGCTTATCTTGCGTATTTTAGAGTATCCACTTTCACTTGTCTATGAACTGATATAAGGGGTCCACGTTTCCATATCCGAGGAATCCGGCTATTCCACTTACCGCCCTGTACACGTCATGTACCTCGGCAACCTTCAAGCGGAAGCCGGGCGAGGGAGTCGGCCACGACCTGACTAACCAAACAAGTCTCTAGTCCAGGTTTATCGCCTATTCGGGTTCCATCCGCAAGGAGATCCGGCCGGGGTGTCGCTTACGGCCCCAAACGATGTGTGCAGGGTTCCCAAGCCCACCAACCGGGTGCCACTTGGTACACCGGGCCACTGTGCCTAGTCTGTCCCAAGCCCACCTGTACCGGGTGCCACTTGGTAGACTACTAACACTACCTACAAACACCAGAAACTAGTTGCAACTCCTGGACAGAGATCATGTTGATTAATAAGTCGAGAGGGGCACTTAAGCATTCCAATGTGTGGTAGTAGCTGGTCATGGATCACAAACACAGAACTCAGTTCCTGAGGACGGCTGCAATGAGACAACCCACCATGTACTCCTACATGGCCTCTCACCGCTACCTTTACCAAATCGTGTTCACACACTTAGCTCACACACATTGGGACATGTTCACACGCCTCTGATTCATCCCCGATGAATCAGACCTGACACAACTCTAAGCAGTAGCAGGCATGACAAACAAGCATGAATGAGTAGGCACAACAGGGCTCAAACAACTCCTACTCATGCTAGTGGGTTTCATCTATTTACTGTGGCAATGACAGGTAATGCAGAGGATAAAGGGGTTCAGCTACCGCAGCAAGTAACAAATATATCGTTGTTGTCCTAATGCAGTAAAAGAGAGCAGGAGCGAAAGAGTGGGATTTTATCGGAATGAACAAGGGGGTTTTGCTTGCCTGGCACTTCTGAAGATAATATAGCTCTTCATTGGTGTCATCGATCACATCGTCGGTACACGTCTATCGAGAGGGGACAATTACCGGCAAATATAGAAAAGACACGATCAATGCAATGCACAATATGATGCATGCTATGACATGGCAATATGAATGTGTTTTGGGCTAATGCACCTAAAACCAGATTAAATGAAGTTGGTTTGAATCCAAGATTCAAATTCAAACTCCATATGTGGTTATTTAAATGTCATTCACTTCATTTGTCCTAAAAAGTAGTGATAAGTTGTTCTAACATTCATGAAAATGGTACAGATGGATAGATTGGATTTTTCTGATAATTTTTCATATATAAATTATTTAATTTGGAGTTACGGTTAATTTTCTATGATTTATTGAAGTTTTAGCTATTTCTGGAATTTCCTGATTATTATAAAATAAACTAAATTCCAGAAAAGGAATATGGCGTCAGCATGACCTCACCCTGACGTCATCAGGTCAACAGGGCGGGTCCAGGTCAAACCTGACGTGTGGGGTCCACACGTCAGTGACACGGGTTAAACAGGGGGTTTAGTTTAGTTTAATGAAAGATTAGGGCACTAGGGCCCACATGTCAGTGTCAGCAGGGGGTAATTAGTTTAACTAATCCGATTAGTGCTAATCCTAATTTAGTTAGTGGCCAGAGGCCCACACGTCAGTGACCCAGGGTCAAACTGGGCCCAGCAAGTCAACTGTCAACGGGGTCAACCCCACCGGTGACTTGACGCCGGCGAGGCCAACCGCGGCGGCGAGCCTCGGGTTTGCATCTCCGGCGACCAAACGGCCGGCGGAGGGCATCTACGTGACGCTGGTGGACTCGCGCGTCGAGTGGTGCAGGCGTTGGGTGCGGGGGTGGCCGGAGTTGTCGCCGGCGTCGACCTTGGCGGTCGCCGGAGCTCGGGTGAGCTCGGGGTCGACGCTACGGTGGCCGGGGAGACTCGTGCGGGGAACCTATGTGCTCTACATGGCGCGGGAAGGGAGTTGAGCACGACGGCCGGACCGCTAGGTGGCCGGAGACTCGTCGGCGGCGGTCACAGGCGGCGGCGCGTACGGGCGAACAAGGTGTGGCGGCTACGGCGCACGAGAGCGAGAACGGAGAGGGGGAAAAGGTTCGGTGGCTCACGGCGGTTGCAGCAGATGTCGAAGCGGGCTCGGGGAAGGCCGGACGGCGACGAGTCGACGATGGGGATCTGCGGCGGCCGGCGATGAAGAATAGACCTCTGACGGTGTTTTGGGGCGTCCGGCGTCGAGTGAGTCGACGGGGAGGATGAGGGCGTCGAGGCGGAGGCCATGGACACGTCGGCGAGGCGAGGGAGGGCCTGTGGCCGCGGTGGTTCTAGTCGGCGGCGATGGCTGCGTTCGGGTTCGGGCGAGAGAGAGGGAGCAGAGGAGAGAGGGGATGCAGCGGGGGAGGAAGAGGGGCGAGGGGACACGAGGCCTCGTTGTGGCGTCGCTAGGGAGGCCGGGGGAAAGCAGGAGGTGGCCGGGAAGCAGGGGGTGGCCGGGGCGCGTGGCCGCGCGCGCCGGGCGCGTGCCCGTCTTCCTGGCAGGGAGGAAGACGACAGGGGAGGGAGGCGGCGGTGGGCTGGGCCAGCGGGAGGAGCTGGGCCGGCTGGGCTGGACAGGTAAGTGCCAGGTAGGCTTCTGCTCTTTTATTTTTATGTTCTGTTTATTTTTATTTAATTTATTTTGCCACTGTTTTGAATTTAAAATAATTCAAACAATGCCAAAAACTCCTCTGGATATTTTATATTGCTAGATGGACTTTTCCAAAAGCTTATAAAATATATCAGGGGTATTTGAAATTATATTCTAATTATATGAATATAACTCAAATTCAAATAGCTAATGAATTAAATCCAAAGTCCCAAAAATAATTCCTTAAAAATGTTCAATATTTTGGTTGGGACCAGAACCCTTACCAAAAATTATCAAACATTTAAGAAGAGCATTTTGGAGCAATGAATGAGATTTCTAGGGTTTTTGCCCCTCTTTTATTTAAGTTTTTGAGGCTTCCAAAATTCCCTCAGTTCAAATTTTCAGAATTTAAACATGATGCACACATGAGCTAGCCTAGAGCACTACCAGCAGCTAGGGATGTCACAACTCACCCCCACTAAACAAAAATCTCGTCCTGAGATTCAAGTGTAGGGTAAGACAATGGGGAACGCAACCTAACACAATCTTCACGATCCAGGTTGCACTTCAAATGAACGTTGATTTGAACACCATCTTTGTCTTGAAGTCTTGCTCTGAGAAATCCTGTCAACATGACACGGAGGGAAGGAGGAGACTCTAGAAGGGTCGATCTCCTCGAAGATCGAACAACTCAGGACTAACTCCCGGAATGAGACATAGGACCATCTCTCGGGTTGAGACACGAGATACACATCAAGAGGGGTGGAAAGAAACGGATGACGAAGGTTCACTAGGTGGACAATAATTCCACACTTAAGAAGGTGGTAAACGATTGTCAACGTAGCGAGGAGTTAAGTTGACATGACACCATAAGGATGCACCTTAGGGAAGGTGACTCGAAGATATATCCCCTTAAGTGGCAAAAAGAATTACTTTTGATACCGAGATCATTGAAACTCTTTATACCAGCCTAAGGCAATTCTTGAGTGATCGTTTGGAGGGGTTCGGTAGAATGGCATACTCGGACTTGGATGATGTGGATTACCTTGTTGAAGACAACGTAATGGATGAATTTGCTTACCACCGGAAATGGAAGAGACCCATGGTAGAATGGCACATTGGTGGTGCAAGCTGGGAACAAAATGCAAATGCTGGGAATGATTCTGGTAACTGGGGAAGAACCCAACAATAGAGGGTGAATTCACTGTTTGAAAAGGTCATAGCATTGCCGAGGAAACTGAGAGCAAACCCAGTTAGTGCCGATGATAACACCTAGCGCTTGTGCGTGCTCTCAAGAACTTGAGCATTTCCATATTCATCAAGGTTTTACCAACATCCGTGTCAAGGATCCTGGCAACACAACATACCACCATGATGAACAACGATGGACGATGCAGATGCATAGGAAGATAACATCAACTCAGATTTCATCCTAGCGAGGCCAAGGAAACAAAATCTGGATGATCGACCGAGAGACATTTAGCACTCCGCTTCTAATGTTCTCCTTGATGTGCTAGTGTAATCCAATCATTGAAATGGTTTGGTAACTAGACATCAAGTAAAAGGTCGGACTTCGGGAGCAATAGAATCCATAAGGAACAGTTACGGAGGTAATTCCTACGAAATCCTTATGGGGAGGTGGCCAACTTCCTCAAACAAGATACTACAATAATAGGTCTTCCGGCTGGGTGTGTTGGCCACGACATCCACTTTACCGGTTATCGAGGGACCAATATTATAGTTCTTGGGAAATATTCCAACCATCATATCTGCCTGAGACTCAGATCTGGTTGGTGTCAGGATATTCCAGACTCATCGAGTCTAGGAAGAAAAATGAAAGTTTGCAACACAAATCGACGAGATGACGTTGCGAGATTCTCAGGAAATGAACTACGATAGCAAGCTCCAAAACATGAGCTGGTTCTGCTACAAACATGTGAACACGTTGTTCCAGACAAGCATGCCCACATGGTAGTCTTACAATAAAACACTACCGAGTTCTGGTTGGGAGCCATCATCGAGGATATCGAAGTCTTTACGCAAGTCCATGGATTAGATCCCAAGCATAGACTTCTTTTCCTTGAACGAGTCAATCAGTGGCTTGGTGTGCTAGGATATACATATAGAATGGAGGTTGCAAATCTCCAGACCACAGAATACTTCGCACGTATGCATGACTGACTTGGGATGATTCCAGAGGAAGCAAAACTAACTTTCTCAAATTCACGGCGGCAACTTTCACCAAATGCACGTGTATAAGAGGAAGTCACTCCTTTCATCAAACAATTACTTCATGAGCTAGCATGAAGAAAATGCCTTCAAAAGTTTCCAACACTAGCTTAATGTTCAACAAAATCATGGAGGAGATAAGGATGTTGTCAATGGGCTCAACAACAATTCTTCCGAGTTTCCCTTTAAAAGGAATTCCATAGTTAAGTGAACAAGTGATAGCATTGGTCAGGCCAAAGATGTAATGGTGTATGCTCGAGGGATCAACCACGAATAAGACAACATTACGAGCATCATTGGTACTGATTTGATTTGACGATAGCCCACACTCAAATCAAAGGATTGATAAGACAATAGGTCCAGCAACTGATCACAGGGACCAATCGATGAAGATATCATCTTTCTTCAACACACACTACACAAGATTATCCCTTTGGAACGAACTAAGTCAGGCAAGCTTTTATCCTCCAACTCTCCAAGTTGTTGTCTAGCTTAACCAACTAGCTCAGGGATATCTAACACCGATTCTTGGAGAGAAGGTGGTTCACAAGAAACCAACTTGATCACGAGCTCAACATAACGGTCAGGTGACGACCTGGTGATACTTCCGAGAAGATATTCAGAAAATCATGAACCACCGGTATGTTACTAAGCTCGAGAACAATCTCGCTTTTGAGGGCAAGACGATATGATCAAATGAGTGAGGACTTGACAAGATCCTAACTCATCAATCGAGGGGTGCACCGAAATAAGGACTAGGTAGCACGATCAGTCTTAGAAGGATGATTCAAAAACCAACACGCTAAGAATGAGGTTATCGTCCATTTAACTACCAAGCAACGAGGTTGCTGGGAGTATTGATTTCACACATCACAATTCATTTGTCGGTATTCCGGTTGCATCAACACGAGGGCCGAGGAATGACTAATGATGGTGAGAAGTATCACTACGTCAAAATTCATGAGAGTTGGTGCAGTTCTCATGACAATTCTGACATAAAGGGGGTAATACTCCAAGGTAGAACAAAACCAAAAGCTGGATTGGCATTTGATCTGCGGAATACAACTACTTTGACCCAATCCTAGATATGGATGAGGTACTGGAGTTTGTTTCTCCTAGTCATTCTGCGATAGAATGGCTTGACGGACCACAAGAGTAATAGACATCGATAAACGAACGCACGCATACTCTTGACTATCAATTGATAGACGAGGGTCAGAATGCAACTAAAGAGAACAACTCAAAGGAACATACGATTTTCTGAGTTGTGGATGCATGGTTTGGCATGTCGAACGAATTCAACATATTTCTTCCGGGCAATCCATGCGGAAAGGTAGAACTGGCAGAGCCACAATATATAATGGAGAACTCATCAAAAATAATCCTGTTGTGATATTTCAGTTCAACGAGGAACTTCTGCCATAAGTAGTTCATGGTATTTGGAAGAAGAAGATACCACGGACTTCAAGGACTATCGCAAAGGTTACTAATATCCTAAAGGCATTAGCAATTACTATCAACATGAAGTAGGTAGGGTGAATCTCGGGTTCAGAACCCAGGAGTAGAATACCTACTACTAAGTAGCATCACGGAATGCTTTCGGGGATAAAGGCCAGAACCATCACACTGGGACACCAATCATGGCTAAATTACTAGGTGATCCCCTAAGACACCTAGGGTCATAATACCAGCTCCAACATATATGTCAAGGCAATAAAGTACCTCAACTCACCGATTAGTGTGGTTAATCTGGCCCAAAGGAACATCGAAACGGGAGGAAGGAATTTGCAAATTGCATCAGATTGTATAGAAACCTGGGATGACTCGGACAGCATAACGGCTGTAAATGCTCAGAAAAGATTTGAGACATTCACAAAAATGGTGGCATAACCACTCAGAAGCACAATATCAAGGTTTCGAGATCAACAGTTAACATACAGAAGATAGTAGGAACTGAACTGAGGCTTGAATCAACAATCTTATAAGTCTACGGATTAGTAACACGTGATCCTGATAGAAAGAAGAGATAGCCTAGTTCTTAATCCCCGTAGGAAAGATAAGATGACTCAGATCAGAAGGGCATAAGGTATAAGGAGTAAAAAGAGCCTTACGTTCCATCCCACAATCAATTCCCTTATATAACTAAAGAATTTCTAGACTCAACTTCGACCAGTTTGGCTTGGTAATCCTACAGGCAGTCAAGCTCTGATACCAACGCTGTCAGGACCCCGACTCAATGCCACATCGATCTAGCATGTAACACCTCATATCACTTTGCGGCCTCACGCACGGTATTCCCACGGGTGTCGCCTTACCTTTGCCCGGGACCGTTTGCGCCTTTTGGCACACGTATATGATAGTGTCGCTAGCATCCATATGATAAGGAGCCCGGGCTGACATGGCTAGTCGTAAACCCAAAGTGGCACTAACTTACAGGGACAGGCATCCATGACCCAGCATCGAACGTGTCGGTCATCAGCGAGTGAATCCAGGCTGTAGCACTGGGCTAGCAGGACTCCGGTGAACCGGGCTGTAGCGGGCTAACAGGACTCCGGTATTCATCGCGTGACATTTCCCCGAAGGGACAGACACAGGAACGAAGAAGGACACATGCCGGCCAGCCTAAGTGTTCCGGAGCAGTAGCAAGCTACCAAGGCTCAATGGAAACACTAGGAGACATTTCCCGGTAAGAGAGGCTACTAAAGATAAACAACTAGATAGTCAGATCCCACACATACCAAGCATTTCAATAACATACACACAATATGCTCGATATGTGCAATACAACATGGCATCACAAAATGACTCTACGACTCAAGTATTTATTCAATAGGCTCCGAGGAGCGAGATATTACAAACATGGGTCTCATGACCCAACAATCAGAGCATACAAGTCAAAGCACAAGCGGAAGCTATCATGTCTGAGTACAGACATCTATAAATGAAAAAGGCTGAGAAGCCTGACTATCTACCAGATCCTGCCGAGGGCACAAGATCGTAGCTGAGGTAACAAGCTAAACGTCGAAGTCCACGCGGAACTACTAGTGAGACTGAAGTCTCTCTGCAAAAACATAAAATAGGCAAACGTGAGTACAAATGTACCCAGCAAGACTTACATCAGATCTATCTACATATGCATCATTATCAACAAGGGGGTGGAGGGGTTTGACTGCAGCAAGCCAGCTTTGACTCGGTGGCTATCCTGAACTACGACTGCAAGTAACTCTTTTGAAGTGGCGCACACGAGTCCACATATTCACCAACCAATACACCACTATGGATCCGCTTCCGTCTCCCTACGAGAACGCCATCCATAGCACTCACGCTTATCTTGCGTATTTTAGAGTATCCACTTTCACTTGTCTATGAACTGATATAAGGGGTCCACGTTTCCATATCCGAGGAATCCGGCTATTCCACTTACCGCCCTGTACACGTCATGTACCTCGGCAACCTTCAAGCGGAAGCCGGGCGAGGGAGTCGGCCACGACCTGACTAACCGAACAAGTCTCTAGTCCAGGTTTATCGCCTATTCGGGTTCCATCCGCAAGGAGATCCGGCCGGGGTGTCGCTTACGGCCCCAAACGATGTGTGCAGGGTTCCCAAGCCCACCAACCGGGTGCCACTTGGTACACCGGGCCACTGTGCCTAGTCTGTCCCAAGCCCACCTGTACCGGGTGCCACTTGGTAGACTACTAACACTACCTACAAACACCAGAAACTAGTTGCAACTCCTGGACAGAGATCATGTTGATTAATAAGTCGAGAGGGGCACTTAAGCATTCCAATGTGTGGTAGTAGCTGGTCATGGATCACAAACACAGAACTCAGTTCCTGAGGACGGCTGCAATGAGACAACCCACCATGTACTCCTACATGGCCTCTCACCGCTACCTTTACCAAATCGTGTTCACACACTTAGCTCACACACATTGGGACATGTTCACACGCCTCTGATTCATCCCCGATGAATCAGACCTGACACAACTCTAAGCAGTAGCAGGCATGACAAACAAGCATGAATGAGTAGGCACAACAGGGCTCAAACAACTCCTACTCATGCTAGTGGGTTTCATCTATTTACTGTGGCAATGACAGGTCATGCAGAGGATAAAGGGGTTCAGCTACCGCAGCAAGTAACAAATATATCGTTGTTGTCCTAATGCAGTAAAAGAGAGCAGGAGCGAAAGAGTGGGATTTTATCGGAATGAACAAGGGGGTTTTGCTTGCCTGGCACTTCTGAAGATAATATAGCTCTTCATTGGTGTCATCGATCACATCGTCGGTACACGTCTATCGAGAGGGGACAATTACCGGCAAATACAGAAAAGACACGATCAATGCAATGCACAATATGATGCATGCTATGACATGGCAATATGAATGTGTTTTGGGCTAATGCACCTAAAACCAGATTAAATGAAGTTGGTTTGAATCCAAGATTCAAATTCAAACTCCATATGTGGTTATTTAAATGTCATTCACTTCATTTGTCCTAAACAGTAGTGATAAGTTGTTCTAACATGCATGAAAATGGTACAGATGGATAGATTGGATTTTTCTGATAATTTTTCATATATAAATTATTTAATTTGGAGTTACGGTTAATTTTCTATGATTTATTGAAGTTTTAGCTATTTCTGGAATTTCCTGATTATTATAAAATAAACTAAATTCCAGAAAAGGAATATGGCGTCAGCATGACCTCACCCTGACGTCATCAGGTCAACAGGGCGGGTCCAGGTCAAACCTGACGTGTGGGGTCCACACGTCAGTGACACGGGTTAAACAGGGGGGTTTAGTTTAGTTTAATTAAAGATTAGGGCACTAGGGCCCACATGTCAGTGTCAGCAGGGGGTAATTAGTTTAACTAATCCGATTAGTGCTAATCCTAATTTAGTTAGTGGCCAGAGGCCCACACGTCAGTGACCCAGGGTCAAACTGGGCCCAGCAAGTCAACTGTCAACGGGGTCAACCCCACCGGCGACTTGACGCCGGCGAGGCCAACCGCGGCGGCGAGCCTCGGGTTTGCATCTCCGGCGACCAAACGGCCGGCGGAGGGCATCTACGTGACGCTGGTGGACTCGCGCGTCGAGTGGTGCAGGCGTTGGGTGCGGGGGTGGCCGGAGTTGTCGCCGGCGTCGACCTTGGCGGTCGCCGGAGCTCGGGTGAGCTCGGGGTCGATGCTACGGTGGCCGGGGAGACTCGTGCGGGGCACCTATGTGCTCTACATGGCGCGGGAAGGGAGTTGAGCACGACGGCCGGACCGCTAGATGGCCGGAGACTCGTCGGCGGCGGTCACAGGCGGCGGCGCGTACGGGCGAGCAAGGTGTGGCGGCTACGGCGCACGAGAGCGAGAACGGAGAGGGGGAAAAGGTTCGGTGGCTCACGGCGGTTGCAGCAGATGTCGAAGCGGGCTCGGGGAAGGCCGGACGGTGACGAGTCGACGATGGGGATCCGCGGCGGCCGGCGATGAAGAAGAGACCGCTTACGGTGTTTTGGGGTGTCCGGCGTCGAGTTAGTCGACGGGGAGGATGAGGGCGTCGAGGCGGAGGCCATGGACACGTCGGCGAGGCGAGGGAGGGCCTGTGGCCGCGGTGGTTCTAGTCGGCGGCGATGGCTGCGTTCGGGTTCGGGCGAGAGAGAGGGAGCAGAGGAGAGAGGGGATGCAGCGGGGGAGGAAGAGGGGCGAGGGGACACGAGGCCTCGTCGTGGCGTCGCTAGGGAGGCCGGGGGGAAGCAGGAGGTGGCCGGGAAGCAGGAGGTGGCCGGGGCGCGTGGCCGCGCGCGCCGGGCGCGTGCCCGTCCTCCTGGCAGGGAGGAAGACGACAGGGGAGGGAGGCGGCGGTGGGCTGGGCCAGCGGGAGGAGCTGGGCCGGCTGGGCTGGACAGGTAAGCGCCAGGTAGGCTTCTGCTCTTTTATTTTTCTGTTCTGTTTATTTTTATTTAATTTATTTTGCCACTGTTTTGAATTTAAAATAATTCAAACAATGCCAAAAACTCCTCTGAATATTTTATATTGCTAGATGGACTTTTCCAAAAGCTTATAAAATATATCAGGGGTATTTGAAATTATATTCTAATTATATGAATATAACTCAAATTCAAATAGCTAATGAATTAAATCCAAAGTCCCAAAAATAATTCCTTAAAAATGTTCAATATTTTGGTTGGGACCAGAACCCTTACCAAAAATTATCAAACATTTAAGAAGAGCATTTTGGAGCAATGAATGAGATTTCTAGGGTTTTTGCCCCTCTTTTATTTAAGTTTTTGAGGCTTCCAAAATTCCCTCAGTTCAAATTTTCAGAATTTAAACATGATGCACACATGAGCTAGCCTAGAGCACTACCAGCAGCTAGGGATGTGACAGTACTACCAAACGTCACAACGTAACTGGGTGATTATAAAGGACTACTACAGGTGTCTCCGAAGGTACATGTTGAGTTAGCATAATTCGAGATTAGGTTTTGTCACTCCGATTGTCGGAGAGGTATCTCTGGGCCCTCTCGGCAATGCTCATCACCTAAGCCTTGCAAGCATGTAACTAATGAGTTAGTTATAAGATGAAGTATTACAGAACGAGTAAAGAGACTTGTCGATAATGAGATTGAACTAGGTATTGGATACCGACGATCGAATCTCGGACAAGTAACATACCGATGACAAAGGGAACAACGTATGTTGTTATGCGGTTTAACCGATAAAGATCTTCGTAGAATATGTAGGAACCAATATGGGCATCCAGGTCCCGCTATTGGTTATTGACCAGAGATGTGTCTCAGTCATGTCTACATCGTTCTCGAACCATAGGGTCCGCACGCTTAAGGTTTCGATGACAGTTATATTATGAGTTTATGTATTTTGATGTACCGAAGGTTGTTCGGAGTCCCGGATATGATTACGGACATGACGAGGAGTCTCGAAATGGTCGAGACATAAAGATTGATATATTGGACGGATATATTTGGACACCGGAAAGGTTCCGGAGAAGTTTGGAGCCCCGGGAGGTTACCGGAACCCCCGGGAGGTATATGGGCCTTATTGGGCCCATGTAGAAGGAAGAGAGAAGGAGCAAGGGAGGGGGGCGCGCCCCCCCAAGCCCAATCCGAATTGGGGAAGGGGGCTGGCCCCCCCTTTCCTTTCTCCTTCCCCCTCTTCCTATTACTACTACTACTAGTACTACTTCCTAATACTAGTACTCTTTCCTTCCCCCTCCAAATAAGATAAGGAAAAGAGAGGGAAACCTACTTGGAGTAGGTTCCCCCCTCCTCATGGCGCGCCCCCCTAGGGCCGGCCACCTCCTCCCTCCCTCCTTTATATACGGGGGTAGGGGGCACCCTAGAACACACAAGTTGATCATTGATCGTTCCTTAGCCGTGTGCGGTGCCCCCCTCCACGCTATTACACCTCGGTCATATTGTAGCGGTGCTTAGGCGAAGCCCTGCAACAGGAGAACATCAAGATCGTCACCACGCCGTCGTGCTGACGGAACTCCCCCTCGGCGCCTCTGCTGGATGGGAGATCGAGGGTACGTCATCGAGCTGTACGCGTGTCAAGAACTCGGAGGTGTCGGAGTAACGGTACTTGGATCGGTTGAACCGGAGGACGTACGACTACTTCCTCTACGTTGCGTCAACGCTTCTGCTTTGGTCTACGAGGGTACGTAGACAACACTCTCCCCTCGTTGCTATATCATCACCATGATCTTGCGTGTGCGTAGGAAATTTTTTGGAATTACTACGTTCCCCAACAGTTGCACCGAAATGGTTGCCTTTGCTTGATACTCTTGCATGCGCTTGCCCCCTTTGCACCAAAGAGGAAACAAGGACTCTGCGCAGGCCAGCGCCCGCCTGGCTTTGGTCGTCATGGCTTGCGTCATGGGCACCTCGTGAGGTACCCTACCTTGATCTCTCCGCCTCCTCGCGAGCCAGCCTGACGAGGCTACGCCTGAGGAAACTTCCTATTGTCCGCCCCGCGAGGCTTGGCCCCTCGCGAGGGTCTTGAGCATGTGTTGATGAAGATGGGCCATACTGGGCCACTCCTTGAGCCACGCCGCAGGCCGCAGGCAGGCAAGTCTGGGTACCCCCGTTCCCAGAACGCCGATAGTAAGTGCTCGAAAAGCTTCCTCAAATAGAAGCCCCTACTTGCACCTTATACATCACACTAAACTGTGCTTCATAGGATCAGCGCTCGGCAAGCTGCACTCCATCGAGAGCAGCCTCTATGCAGGGCGATCGTTCAAAATGAAAGGAAACCGGGAGCGTTGTCGAGCTTCCTCCTTCTTTGAAGAGGTATGTCCTTTGATATGTGCCTAAGCATGAGATCAGATCGTTAAATTTCTCCTCCACCTTTATTGTAGGAGGAGCACGCGACAAACTGTGGAAAAACGCCCTGCTAGCCGAATATCAGCTAATCCGGCTACGGGCTTGTCAACCAGGACGAGAGCTGATATAGTGCCAGATCCGCCCCCTCATGAGGATTTGGATGACTTATCCGTCATGAAATCCGAGGTGGAGAGCGTGATGAATCATCCAAATCCTCATGAGGGGGCGGATCTGGCACTGTATGGAGGGGTTGGCGAACTTGTTCAAAGGTGCCTGGTGCCGTTTTGAGCTATGGAAGGCGTCCACATGCCGGGAAGGTGCACGAGAGGCATGGGGGATGGTGAAAATGCGCTACACCGGAATCAATCTGAATCATATGGCCCGAGTTGGACCTTAGGGACCAGACGGAAAAGAGATTCCCGTGAACTTGGTATATGACCAAGTGATGATAGCTACGAAATATTTGCAAGAAGACTGTAGTTTAGACAGTCTTATAGATGGCATAGATAAAGAGTAAGCATTCGATTCTATGTATCAATGTACTTTTATCATCGAACTTATCTCCAACCGAACATGTCAAAATTTGTCATCGTAGGCCTTCGGCTTCAACCTCTGAACCAAAAAGGTGGAGTGTTTCCGGATACCATGTCGGAACGTAAGAAACATTCATTTTGTCTAGAAACCAGGCAACCCAGTCATTTTGCTCAAACAGACAAAACTTGTTCGGGGAGTTATGTTATATTACTTATTGAACATAAGAAACATCTTCCAAGGAAAATAGTTTCGTTAAGGGTTCCTTTCCTTGGGTTGGCATGCTTAATTATGCGTGCCTAGGCTTTGATCCGAATTACGGGAAGCCTGTCCTGTATTTTTTAGAAGAGTTACAGAAATGTAAACAATTTGTCGTTGCTTGTCGACCAATTATTCTCTTAAGAACGCTAGCTTTCGGCTTCACCCATCTGAGGTATAGGTCCGAATTACCCGGTTGTAACATTCGCAGAGGTGCTCCCTTTGCACCCTAGCCGAACAATAGGGAACGTAGGGTATAAACACAGGAGCGAGGTGATACGTCTCCAATGTATCTATAATTTTTTATTGTTCCATGCTATTACATTATCCATCTAGGATGTTTTATATACATTTATATGCTATTTTATATGATTTTCTAGACTAACCTATTAACCTAGAGCCTAGTGCCAGTTTCTGTTTTTTCCTTGTTTTTGAGTTTTACAGAAAAGGAATACCAAACGGAGTCCAATTGACGTGCCAATTTTTCATGATTTTTTATGGACCAAAAAAAGCCCACGGAGTACCGGAGATGGACCAGAAGAGTCCCGAGGCACCCACGAGGGTGGGGGGCGCGCCCTACCCCCCTGGGCATGCCCCCTACCTCGTGGCCGCCTCGGAGACCCCCCCCTGACTTGTTCCCGACGCTAAAAATCCCTATAAATATAGAAACCCCCGAAAAGAAACCTAGATCGGGAGTTCCGCCGCCGCAAGCCTCTGTAGCCACAAAAAACCAATCGGGGCCCTGTTCTGACACCCTGCCGGAGCGGGCATCCCTCACCGGTGGCCATGTTCATCATCCTGGTGCTCTCCATGACGAGCAGGGAGTAGTTCACCCTCAAGATTGAGGGTATGTACCAGTAGCTATGTGTTTGATCTCTATCTCTCGTGTTCTTGATTTGGCACGATCTTGATGTATCGCGAGCTTTCCCTTTGAAGTTACCTTATGATGTTTCTCCCCCTTTACTCTCTTGTAATGGATTGAGTTTTCCCTTTGAAGTTATCTTATCAGATTGAGTCTTTAAGGATTTGAGAACACTTGATGTATGTCATGCATGTGCTTATCTATGGTGACAATGGGATATTCACGTGATCTACTTGATGTATGTTTTGGTGATCAACTTGCAGGTTTAGTGACCTTGTGAACTTATGCATAGGGGTTGGCACATGTTTTCGTCTTGACTCTCCGGTAGAAACTTTGGGGCACTCTTTGAAGTTCTTTGTGTTGGTTGAATAGATGAATTTGAGATTGTGTGATGCATATCATATAATCATACCCACGGATACTTGAGGTGACACTGGAGACATTAGGGTTTTGGTTGATATGTGTCTTAAGGTGTTATTCTAGTACGAACTCTAGGATAGATTGAACGGAAAGAATAGCTTCGTGTTATTTTACTACAAACTCTTGAATAGATCGATCAGAAAGGATAACTTTGAGGTGGTTTCGTACCCTATAATAATCTCTTCGTTTGTTCTCCTCTATTAGTGACTTTGGAGTGACTCTTTGTTGCACTTGAGGGATTGTTATATGATCCAATTATGATATTATTGTTGAGAGACCTTGCACTAGTGAAAGTATGAACCTTAGGCCTTGTTTCCTAGCATTGCAATACCATTTACGCTCACTTTTACTACTTGCTAACTTGCTGTTTTCATATTTTCAGATTAGAAAAACCTATATCTACCATCTATGTTGCACTTGTATCACCATCTCTTCGCCGAACTAGTGCACCTATACAATTTACCATTGTATTGGGTGTGTTGGGGACACAAGAGACTCTTTGTTATTTGGTTGCAGGGTTGTTTGAGAGAGACCATCTTCAACCTACGCCTCCCATGGATTGATAAACCTTAGGTAATCCACTTGAGGGAAATTTTCTACTGTCCTACAAACCTCTGCACTTGGAGGCCCAACAACGTCTACAAGAAGAAGTTTGCGTAGTAGACATCAAGCTCTTTTCTGGTGCCGTTGCCGGGGAGGAGAGTACTTAATGGTATATCTTTAGATCTTGCAATCGAATCTTTTTGTTTCTTGTTTTATCACTAGTTTAGTCTATAAAAGAAAACTACAAAAAAATGGAATTGAGGGTGCCTCATATGCTTCATCTTTTTAATGTCTTTCGTGAAAATGATGGAAAGGAAAGTTGTGCCCAAGTGCTAGAAGAAGAACGCATTAAAATGTTTGGCACTAAATCTTTGAATGATGAGCATGATTGAAATGTTTTTAGCATGGATTCTTTGAATATCCATGATGCTAATAATATGCAAAGCCACAATCTTGGGGATGCTAAGTTTGATGAAGATGATATTTTTAGTCCCCAACGTTTTGATGAGCAAATTTATTATGATGAAAGCATGCCTCCTATTTATGATGATTATTGTGATGACATGTATGCTATAAAGAATAAATATAACCATGAAACTTGTCATCGTGATTTTAATTTTCAATTGGATTATGCTTCACATGATAGTTATTTTCTTGAATTTGCTCCCACTATTCCGAATGAGAAGAATTTTGCTTATGTGGAGAGTAATGAATTTTCTATGCTTGTGGCTCATGAAAGGAATGATTTATGTGATGGTTATATTGTTGAATTCATTCATGATGCTACTGAAAAATATTATTAGGGAGGAATATATGCTTGTAGGAGTTGCAATAATATCAAGTTTCCTCTCAATGTGTTGAAAATCTTGAAGTTATGCTTGTTTTACCTTCCTATGCAAGTTGATTCTTGTTCCCATAAGTTGTTTGCTCACAAAATCCCTATGAATAGTAAGTGGGTTAGACTTAAATGTTTTAGCAATATGCTTCATGATGCTCTCTTTATGTTTCAATTCTTATCTTTTATGTGAGCATCATTAAAATCATCATGCCTAGCTAAAAAGGCAATAAAGAAAAGCGCTTGTTGGGAGACAACCCAATATTTAACTTTACTTTTTTGTGTGTTCACATGATTATGCTAGTGTATTAATCATGTTCTATAGCTTTTGTTTCAACAAAGTGCCAAGTAGAACCTTTAGGATAGCTTACGGTGATAGTTGTGTTGATCCTGCTGAAAATCAGAAACTTTTTCGCCCAGTAAATTATTTTTGATAATTAACATAAACGTGATTTTGATCTTATTCTTTTTTCTCTGGATTGGTACACAAATTTCCAAGGTTTTCCTAATTTGGTAGAAGTTTTGGAGTTATATAAGTATGGAAAATTACCAGATTACTACAAACTGTTCGGTTTTTGACAGATTTTGTTTTCAATGTGTTGTTTGCTTATTTTGATGAATCTATGAGTAGTATCGGAGGGTATGAACCATATAGAAGTTGGAATACAGTAGATATTACAACAATATGAATTTAGAATGAGTTCATGACAGTAGCAAAAGTGGTGATTTGTTTTCTTATACTAACAGAGCTTACGAGTTTTCTGTTGATTTTTGTGTTGTGAAGTTTTCAAGTTTTGGGTAAAGATTCGATGGACTACAGAATAAGGAGTGGCAAGAGCCTAAGCATGGGGATGCCGAAGGCACCCCAAGGTATTATTCAAGGACAACCAAGAGCCTAAGCTTGGGGATGCCCCGGATGGCATCCCCTCTTTCGTCTTCGTTCATCGGTAACTTTACTTGGAGCTATATTTTTATTCACCACATGATATGTGTTTTGCTTGGAGCGTCATTTTATATTATTTAGTTTTGCTTGATGTTTGAATAATATCCCAAGATCTTAAATTCTTAAATGTTAGAGAGTCTTCACATAGTTACATAATTATTCAACTACTCATTGATCTTCACTTATATCTTTTGGAGTATTTTGTCATTTGCTCTAGTGCCTCACTTATATATTTTTAGAGCACGGCGGTGGTTTTGTTTTGAAGAAATAGATGAACTCTCATGCTTCACTTATATTATTTTGAGAGTTTTTAGAACAGCATGGTAATTTGCTTTGGTTACGAATTTAGTCCTTATATGATGGGCATCCAAGATGGGTATAATAAAAACTTTCATATAAGTGCATTGAATACTATGAGAAGTTTGATGCTTGATGATTGTTTTGAGATATGAAGGTAGTGATATTAGAGTCATGATAGTTGAGTAGTTGTGATTTTGAGAAATACTTGTGTTGATGTTTGCAAGTCCTATAGCATGCATGTATGGTAACCGTTGTGTAACAAATTTGAAGCACGAGGTGTTTCTTTGATTGTCTTCCTTATGAGTGGCGGTCGGGCACGAGCGATGGTCTTTTCCTACCAATCTATCCCCCTAGGAGCATGCGCGTAGTGCTTGGTTTTGATGACTTGTAGATTTTTGCAATAATTATGTGAGTTCTTTATGACTAATGTTGAGTCCATGGATTATACGCACTCTCGCCCTTCCATCATTGCTAGCCTCTTCGGTACCGTGCATTGCCCTTTCTCACCTCGAGAGTTGGTGAAAACTTCACCGGTGCATCGAAACCCCGTGATATGATACACTCTATCACACATAAGCATCCTTATATCTTCCTCAAAACAGCCACCATACCTACCTATTATGGTATTTCCATAGCCATTCAGAGATATATTGCCATGCAATTTCCATCATTCCGTTTATTATGTCACGCTTCTTCATTGTCATATTGACTTGCATGATCATGTAGTTGACATTGTATTTGTGGAAAATCCACCATTCATAATTTTTCATACATGTCACTCTTGATTCATTGCACATCCCTGTACACCGCCAGAGGCATTCACATAGAGTCCTATTTTGTTCTAGTATCGAGTTGTAACTTTTGAGTTGTAAGTAAATAGAAGTGTGATGATCTTCATTATTAGAGCATTGTCCCATGTGCGGGAAAAAATAGAGAAAGGCCAAATAAAAAAGGAGAAGGCCCAAAAAAAAGAGAAAGGCCAAATAAAAAAAGGGAAGGCCCAAAAAAATAAAAAAAATGAGAGAAAAAGAGAGAAGGGGCAATGTTACTATCCTTTTCCCACATTTGTGCTTCAAAGTAGCACCATGATCTTCATAATAGAGATTATCTTATTTTGTCACTTTCATATACTAGTGGAAATTTTTCATTATAGAACTTGGCTTATATATTCCAACAATGGGCTTCCTCAAATGCCCTAGGTCTTTGTGAGCAAGCAAGTTGGATGCACACCCACTTAGTTTCTTTTGTTGAGCTTTCATACATTTATAGCTCTAGTGCATCCGTTGCATGGCAATCCCTACTCCTCGCATTGACATCAATTGATGGGCATCTCCATAGCTCGTTGATTAGCCACATCAATGTGATACTTTCTCCCTTTTTGTCTTCTCCACACAACCTCCATCATCATATTCTATTCCACCCATAGTGCTATGTCCATGGCTCGCGCTCATGTATTGTGTGAAAGTTGAAAAAGTTTGAGAATACTAAAGTATGAAACAATTGCTTGGCTTGTCATCGGGGTTGTGCATGATGGGAGAATTTTGTGTGACGAAAATGAAGCATGACCAAACTATATGATTTTGTAGGGATAAGCTTTCTTTGGCTATGTTATTTTGAGAAGACATAATTGCTTGGTTAGTATGCTTGAAGTATTATTATTTCTATGTCAATATTAAACTTTTGTCTTGAATCTTTTGGATCTGAACATTCATGCCACAATAAAGAAAAATACATTGAAAAATATGTTAGGAAGCATTCCACATCAAAAATTCTGTTTTTATCATTTACCTACTCGAGGACGAGCAGGAATTAAGCTTGGGGCCAACGTATCTATAATTTTTGATTATTCCATGCTATTATATTATCCATCTAGGATGTTTTATATGCATTTATATGCTATTTTATATGATTTTTGGGACTAACCTATTAACCTAGAGCCTAGTGCCAGTTTCTGTTTTTCCTTGTTTTTGAGTTTTACAAAAAAGGAATACCAAACGGAGTCCAATTGACGTGCCAATTTTTGATGATTTTTTATGGACCAAAAGAAGCCCATGGAGTATCGAAGATGGACCAGAAGAGTCCCGAGACACCCACGGGAGTGCGGGGCACGCCCTACCCCCTGGGCGCGGCCCCCTACCTCGTGGCCGCCTCGGAGAGGCCCCTGACTTGTTCCCAACACTAAAAATCCCTATAAATATAGAAACCCCCGAAAAGAAACCTAAATCGGGAGTTCCGCCGCCACAAGCCACTGTAGCCACCAAAAACCAATAGGGACCCTATTTCGGCACCCTGCCGGAGGGGGGATCCCTCACCGGTGGCCATCTTCATCATCCCGGCGCTCTCCATGACGAGGAGGGAGTAGTTCACCCTCGGGGCTGAGGGTATGTACCAGTAGCTATGTGTTTGATCTCTCTCTCTCTCTCTCTCATGTTCTTGATTTGGCACGATATTGATGTATCGCGAGCATTGCTATTATAGTTGGATCTTATGATGTTTCTCCCCCTCTACTCTCTTGTAATGGATTGAGTTTTCCCTTTGAAGTTATCTTATCGAATTGAGTCTTTAAGGATTCGAGAACACTTGATGTATGTCTTGCATGTGCTTATCTGTGGTGACAATGGGATATTCACGCGATCTACTTGATGTATGTTTTGATGATCAACTTGCGGGTTCAGTGACCTTGTGAACTCAAACAGTCTGATCTATGTGCTTCAGTGTCATCCCTGGATCAGTAATGCTGACACGCACAGTACTCAAAGGATTTATAACAGAGTAGCAATCACACACTTATTACATCGAATGTCTCAAAAGAGAACTTATCACAATAAATATGGCTTAAGGCCATCTAACAACGATAATAGCGGAAGGCTTGGAAGATAAGTGAGTCCATCAACTCCAACGGCATCACTGACTATAGAACCATGACCTAAGGCACCTTACTCGTCATCTAAAAAGTCTGCAACATGAACGTTGCAGCCCGAAAAAGGGTCAGCACATGGAATATGCTGGCAATGTAACACATAGAGAGTAATGAACAGAAATATGCTATACTACATGCATATATGGCTGGTGAAAAGCTCTATGGTTACAGTTTTTGCATAAAGCCAATTTTCCCTACTACAAAGGAATAAATTTTATTTAACTATCATGTTGGTTGTTAAACATTGAGAAGATAGACATCCTCTCAATCCCAATTAAACATCATCATTAAACCCAACAAATTAAATTAAAGTAACATGATTAGATTCACATGATAATCCAAGTACTAGATACTCAAGATGTCCATAACCGGGGACACGGCTAACCATGATTAGTTTATACACTCTGCAGAGGTTTGCGCACTTTTCCCCACAAGACTTGATCTCCTCCGTTGGGATTCTCGCACTACATGATGTTTCAGAAACGGATGACCGAGATATAGTCTTTCAGAAGCATTTGCACCTTACGATTGGGTAGACAGTACCAACCTACATCCCCTACATCTGCTAGTCTACCACTATAAGAGGTCACACAACTTAATCAACTATGCTAGAGCCCATAGTAGCTTGTGGCTGCACACGGAAGTTTCTAGCATGAATAATCTCATGATCCCTTTGAGCCTGGGTGGCGGTCCATAAAGAAAAACAGGCAATCGCTAGAATACCCAGGCGCCTCCATCCACCCAGATGTGTGTTAAAGTTGCCACCTTAAATAAACCATTAGCTCAACAATCTCACATCTGTCATGGATACACTCACCCAATCAACATCTACTTCCCAAAACCCACATTTAATTAGATCCTAATCATGCAATGTTTGAGGATTGATCTAATGCAATAAAACTGGGTAGTAAAGAGGCATGATCGAAGTGTTACTTGCCTTGCTGATGATTCGTGAAACCTAGAGATTCGAAGTAGCAAGCGGCGCACTCCGGATACTCTATCGCAAACAAAAAAACAAACAAGCATACAATAAGTACTCATCTAATGCACGGGTAAAACTCAAATAAAAGAGCTAACTAGAAAGTTCAACTTAAGAACTCCGGTTTGCAAAAAGAATCAAATCAAACGAAGCAACGAAAATCAAACGGCGAAAGAAACAAGCTTCGTTTACTAATCTCGACCTAAGTCAAATTTTACAGTAGCAAAAACTTGTTTGAGTTGGTTAAACAGAAAGAGGGTTTTGAGACGAAAGTAGGCGCTTGAATCGCCTGATTCTGATAAACGAGCGAAGAGAAAAACTAAAAACGAAAATCGGATCAGAAATCGTGATCAGAAATAATCACGGAAAATCCAAGAAAAAGAAAAAAAACGACGAACAGTTTAACGAATGGACGTTCGTTAACTGAAACTAAATGACGAACGCATCTGTTAAAACGGGCGAACAAGCGAATGCTCGCTAAATAAATAAACCGATCTAAAAATCAAGGGTTTTCTAAAAAAAACGGATCGGTTTTCCTTAGAAAACCGGGGCGGCGGCGGGCGCTACCTCGTCGGGCTCCGGCGAGGTCCGGCGGGGTCAGGTGGGGCGGCGAGGCTCCAGGCGGCGGCGACGGTTGCCTCGTCGGGCTCCGGTGACGGGCGGCGGCGGCGGCGACTGGGGAGGCGGGGCGGGTCGGGGTGAGGAGGGCGGCGACGGCGGCGGTATTTATGGAGGGGGCAGCGTCCTGGCTTGGGGAAGGGGTGGGGAGGCGTGGTGCTTCCCGACTCGGGCGGCAGCGGCGATTGGGACTCCGGTCCCGATCCGGTGCAGGAGATGGTGGCCACGCTGGGCTGGCTTGGCTGGGCCTTCGGCCCAGTCGGGCGCGCGGTATTTTTTTTAAATAAATTCCGCCAAAACTAAAAAATTCTAGAAAATAAAATAAAAATCTAAAAATTCCAAAACAAATTTTCAGCATCTACATAAAATATTTAGAACAAGATGAACATTTTCTTGGCCCTAAAATGCAGTTTTGAAAAACGTGCAATTTTCCTAAATTCAAATAAAATAGCTTAAAACTCTGAAATAAAATCTTATTTGATTTTATTATTAAATCTTCAATATTTCTTTATTTTTGGAAAGTCATTTTATTCCCTCTGTCATATTTTTATAATTGAAATAATTGAAGATAAAATAAATAAAATCAAATGATCCTATTTTCAAAATTTGAGAAAAACTCAAATATGAAAATAACGAAATCCCCAACTCTCTCTGAGGGTCCTTGAGTTGCGTAGAATTTCTAGGATCATACCAAAGAGCAATAAAATATGATATGCAATGATGATCTACTGTATAACATTCCAAATTGAAAATTTGGGATGTTACAAATCTACCCCCCTTAAGATGAATCTCGCCCTCGAGATTCGGGTTGGCTAGAAAATAGGTGAGGGTGGTCCTTCAGCAGATCTTCCTCTCGCTCCCAGGTGGCTTTATCCTCGGTATGGTGGCTCCACTGAACTTTGCAGAACTTGATAACCTTGCTGCGGGTGACTCGGCTGGCATCCTCTAGAATTTTGATTGGTTTCTCCTCATAGGTCAAATCACTATCCAACGGAATCGCTTCCAGTGGCACTGTATCTCTCAGCGGTATATCAGCCATTTCTGCGTGGCACTTCTTCAACTGGGAAACGTGGAACACATCGTGAACTCCTGACAATCCTTCAGGCAATTCCAATTTGTAGGCAACTTCTCCCATACGCTCCAAAACTTTGTATGGCCCTACAAAACGTGGCGCTAACTTTCCCTTAACTCCAAAGCGCTTAACTCCTCGAAGTGGAGATACATGAAGATAAACTCGGTCTCCGACTTCGTATGTTGTCTCCTCGCGTTTAGAATCTGCATAGCTCTTCTGCCTGGACTGGGCTACCTTGAGCCTATCGCGAATCAACTTCCTGATCTCTGGGTCATTAGGCACATAAACGCGGTCCTCAAACCATAAGGTATCGTGCTCATCCTCACGAAATCCCTTAGCTTTTCCTTTGCTCATCTTCTCCTTTATAGAGGCAATCTCCTTGTCTGTCTTTTGAGCTTCTCTGATCTTATCCATCAGAGTAGACTGAATTTCCAATGCTGCTACATAGCCTCTCGGAACTATTTCCAAACATAGCTCGCGAAGATCCTCGGCTAACTCCCTTGGTAACTCTCTGGTCAAGAGTGTGTTGACATGGCTCTTGGGGCTCAACGCATCGGCTACTACGTTAGCCTTTCCTGGATGATAATGCAATCTCATATCATAATCCTTTATGAGTTCCAACCATCTCCTTTGCCTGAGATTCGGCTCCTTCTGCGTGAAGATGTATTTCAAACTCTTGTGATCCGTATTCACCTCACAGTGGTTTCCGATGAGAAAGTGTCTCCTTGTCTTCAAAGCATGCACTACGGCTGCTAACTCCAAATCATGCATAGCATAATTTAATGCATGGGGTTTTAAGCTATCGTGAGGCATATGACACAACTCTTCCCTCATGCATAAGCACTGCTCCAAGTCCTCGACAAGAAGCGTCGCAGTAAACTTCATAATCCTTGCGCTGATCTAGCAGAATCAACACCGGTGATGTAACCAAACGTTTCTTCAACTCCTGGAAATTGGCATCACATTCCTCAGTCCAATTGAACTTGGTGTCTTTCTTCAGCAACTCCGTCATGGGCTTTGCAATCTTTGAGAAATTCTCAATGAACCTCCGGTAGTATCCTGCGAGTCCATGAAAACTCCGGATCTCTCCAACTGACGTGGGTGATTCCTAGTTTGTCACAGTGACAACTTTGGTGGGATCTACTTCTATTCCTTCTCCGGATATGACGTGTCCAAGGAATCCAACTTCTTTCAACCAAAACTCACATTTGCTAAACTTGGCATACAAGTGATGTTCTCTGAGCTTCTCAAGTACCAATCGCAAATGCTCCGTATGCTCTTCTTCATTCTTCGAGTAGACCAAAATATCATCAATGAACACCACGATGAACTTATCCAGAATCTCCATAAACACCTTGTTCATCATGTTCATGAAATAGGCAGGTGCGTTAGTCAGACCAAATGACATAACGGTATACTCATACAACCCGTACCTGGTGGTAAAAGTCGTCTTAGGTATATCCTGCTCTCGAATCTTCAACTGGTGGTATCCTGATCGCAGAACGATCTTGGAAAATACCTTAGCTCCTTGCAATCGGTCAAACAGATCATTGATCATCGGTAGTGGGTACTTGTTCTTGATGGTCACTTCATTCAGTCCTCAATAACCAACAACCATCCTTAATGATCTGTCCTTCTTCTCCACTAGAAGCACTGGCGATCCCCAAGGTGAAGAACTTGGGCGAATATAGCCTTTTTCCAGTAACTCCTTAATCTGCTTCTTAATCTCCTCCAAATCTTTTGCAGGCATCCTTTACGGTCCCTTAGATATTGGCCCTGTGCCTGGCATAAGCTCAATCAAAAACTCAATGTCTCTATCCAGTGGCATGCCTGGCAACTTCTCTGGAAATACGTCAGGGAAATCCTTCACCACTGGTACTTCCTCCTGTACAACTCCTGATAAGGAATTTACTCGAGTCCTCTTCGGCACATGCCGGGATACATACTTGATCCTTCTTCCTTATGGGGTGGTAAGCAAAATCGACTTACTGGCGCATTCAATGTTCCCTCCATACTTCGATAACCAATCCATGCCTAATATCACATCCAATCCTTGCGATTCCAATACTATTAGGTCCGAGGGAAACACGTAGTTACCAATCCTTAATGGTAACTGATCACACCATAAACTAGACATATACTCTGCTCCAGGCGAGGTTACTAACATGGGTGAACTAAGGGCTTGGGTTGGCAGTTTATACTTATCCAGAAATCCCCTTGATATGTAAGAATGCGATGCACCAGTATCAAAAAGAACGAGTGCAATAAATGACTTAACCAAAAACTTACCTATTACTGCATCTGGCTGGGCTTCAACCCCCTCCAGTTAACGTGGTTCACCTGTCCCCTGTTGAAAGGGTTCGGATTCTTCCCAGAGCTTCCATTGCGATTACCATTCTGGGCTTCAGGACATTCATTGGCACAATGTCCAGTCTTCTGACACTTATAGCAAGTGACTTGGCTCAGGTCTCTCTTGGCTGGGGTTGATGGGTTGGTACGGTTTTGTCTGTTGCTTCCTCCATTCCCGTTACCATTCTTGGGGCCATTATGATTGTGCGAACTACCTCCTCCATGGGTGTGCTGAAAATGTCCTCTCGATTTCGGGGTAAAACGTGGCTTCTGCTAAGCTCTAGAATTGTACTTCCCTTGTCCATACTTCCTCTTGCGGTTGTCAATTTGCTGCTGCTTCCCTTCAATCATGAGGGCTCTATCTACCAACTCCTGCTAGTTGTTAAAGGTTGCTACCATCAACTGCATGCTCAGCTCATCATTCAGTCCATCCAAAAACTTCTCCTGCTTAGCTGCATCCGTAGCAACGTCATCTGGGGCATAACGTGCTAGCTTACTAAAGTCATCCACATAATGGACTACAGTACGTCCTCCTTGGCGCAAGTTGCTAAACTCACGCTTCTTCATGGCCATAGCTCCTGCTGAAACATGGGCAGTACAGAAGGCCTGCTGAAACTGGTCCCATGTGATAGTGTCGATAGGATAAGTGGCTGTGAAATTCTCCCACCATGATGTTGCGGGTCCATCAAGCTGATGTGCGGCAAAATGCACCTTTTCCGCATCTATGCATCCTGCAATGGTCAACTCCCTTCTTGTCTTGTGGATCCAATCATCTGCAACTATCGGTTCGGTGCTACTGGAGAACACCTGCGGGTTCAGTCTAAGGAAATGGGTTAAGTGATCAACAGGTGGTGGAGGTGGTGGATTGTTGTTGTTGTTGTTGTTGTTGTTCCCCGGATTCTGATTCTGGACTAGTAACTGCATCAACGCATTCTGCTGCTGGATCAACTGGGTGAGCTCCGGTAGGAAAGCAAATCCATTGTCACGTCTCGTAGGCATCTGAGGGTTTTGATAAGATGAGAATGTAGAATAGAATAAGGTCTAGAGAGAAAACACTACCCATATTCACATGAGACAAAAGCAAACAATATCACTTCATTCAAATCAAACAAGGGCATCACTACAAAAAAAGACACATCCGTGACATTTTGGGCCGAACGAAATTTTTTTCTGTCATACATATGATACTTCGATGACGATAATTGTGACAAAATCCGGTATCATCATAGATGTGGTGGGCTCCTACTTCTATGACAAAAAATCATGACAGAAAATGGGCTTTTCGTCCTGGGCGGGCCGGAGATGCAGCTGCATGGCATTCTTTGGGCCGTCCATGACGGGAAAAACCGTGGTAGAAGCGAGGGCGAGGAAAATTTTGGGGAGTTCCCAGTTATGGTGGGAGGTCGGGGGCCGAGCGATGCGCGTTTCTCTCGTACACGTACGTGCGTGTGTGCGAGGCGTTGGCTCTAACTGAACCCGAGCGAGGCGTTGGGCTCTAACTGAACCCGAGCGATTGCACTGCAGGCTACGCGTTACTAAACCCGAGCAATCGATCGATGGCTGTTAACTGAACCCGATCGAGCGATTCCTTCGCTACTGCTGCTAACTCAAGTCGATCGATTGAATGAACAGTGAGTGTTGCGGGGGGGGGGGGGGGGGGGTTGGATGAATAGTGAGTGGCAGCGTTGCCTCTGGATGAACAGGACCCCGTGGTGTGGAGGGCTGGATGAATAGTAGACGGTGGAGGGGTGGATGAACAGGACCCCATGGTGTGGAGGGCTGGATAAACAGTAAACAGAGGAGGGGTGCCCGTGGGGGGGTGGATGAACAGGACCCCGTGGTGTAGATGGATGGATGAACAATAGACGGTGGAGGGATGCCCGTGGAGGGGTGGTTGAACAGTAGCCAGTGGAGTAGCGCGCGGTGGAGGCTGGATGAACAGGAGCCCGTGGAGGCTGGAGGAGGTCGACGGTAGCCCGTGGAGGCTGGAGGAGGTCGACGGTGGAGATGAACAGTATCCCGTGGAGTCCCGTTTTGCGGTACGCCACACTCCTCCCGATGAACAGGACCCCCGTTTCGACCGTAGGAGGTCCGTTTCGTCCGTTTTGCGGTACGCTAGACCCCTCCCAATCAAAAGGACCCCTGTTTTGACCGTAGGAGGTCCGTTTCTTCCGTTTTGCAGTACGCCACACCCCTCCCGATCAACAGGACCCCCGTTTCGACCGTAGGAGGTCCGTTTCCTCCATTTTGCGGTACGCCAGACCCCTCCAGATGAACAGGATCTCGTTTCGAACGTGGCTGGTCGAACACAAGGCCGTTTTTCCTCCATTCCGTGGTACGCAAGGCCTCGTTTCCATCGCCTGTTCCTTCCAAGCCCTCCCGATGAACACGACTACGCATTCCGTTCCGACCCAGCCGGTTGGCTCCCACGCGTTCCGTTGCCTCCTGATGAACACGACACATTTTGTTGCCTCCCCATGAATACGACGCATTCCGTTGCCTCCCCATGAACACGACGACGACGCTGTTTCTCCGTTCCGACCTAGCCATGTACACGAGCCCTCGCTGTATGTATGCGCGAGTAGGCGTTCGAGACCCGGCCCGTATGTACACATACGTGGCCGTATTTTATTTCTTGCACCCTGGCCACTGTACGTACGTGTACATGCTACGTGCGCGCCTCTACTACGACACGTGCGTGCCTCTACATCCACCAGTATATATGTACGTACACGTTCGCGACCAGAATGACAACGCTATGTACGCTTCGACCAGGTGGGTCCCAACTGTTAGGCACTTCCTTGCGTGCGAAGATGTAGCTGGTGGGTCCCAGTAGTCAGGGGGCAAATCATTTTTTTGCCCGGACGCACTTCCTTGCGTGCGAAGATGTAGCTGGTGGGTCCCAGCAGTCAGGGGGAATTGTTTTTTCACGAAATACGGTGGCCCGTCCGGTGGGTCCCCGCTGTCAGGTGGAGGAATAATTATTTTCCACGTAATAAGGAGGCACTAACTTGCTGCGGCCGTGGACCCAGCTGTCAGCCTCTCCATGTATAGTCGACGTTCGATGGAAGCCGTTCCGTGACCATGTTGACCGCGCCGCGCCGAGAGCACCAGGGCGGTGGCCGACAGCGAGGCCTAGGAAGGGGACGACACGGAGCCAGAGAAGACGCGGCAGTGGATGCCCACGCGTAGAGGAGTACAAGGGTTCACTGGTTCGCTGCGGTGTGAGGCTGCCATCGCCGCAGAATAACATGGGGTGTGGGTGAGTAGAGGGATGGCCTGGCCAGCGGTGGGAGTAGTAGGGGGCGGTGCGGCCTCCGCAGCATCACAGCCGGCCACGGGAGGCAGGAGCATGCGGCATGACCGGCGCTGATTTGGGAGGCTGGAGCACGAGGACCAGAGGTTGAAGAAGCACTACAGCCGTTGGATGGACATAGTACGGTCACTGGAGCTAGAATCGTTCATATTGACTAAGTTGACAAAGCCCTCCGTCCCCGCAAACTTAGTAGGCCCACAAGTCAGCCTCCCACCAAGGTGAGTCCCAGCTAGCAGGGGGAGTATTCATTTTTTTGTGCGTAACAAGGAGGCATTTCCGGTGGGTCCGAGCTGACAGCGGGGGGAACGTTTTTTTGCGAAATACAGAGACCCTTCCGATGGGTCCCAGCTATCAGGTGGAGGAATCATTATTTTGCGCGTAATAAGGAGGCATTTTCCTGTGTGGGCCCCTACTGTCAGGCTCTTCCGATGGCTGTTGTTTGTTGACCATGTTGACCTCGCCGCGCCGAGAGCACAAACGCGGTGGACGAGGGCGAGGCCCAGGAAGAGAACCACCCGGAGCCGGCGAAGCAACCGCAGCAGATGCCCAGGCTAAGGGGAGAACGAGCGCTGACTGGTCGGCTGCGGGGTGAGACTGACATCGTCGGAAAATAACAGGATGTGTGGGTGGTTAGAGGGATGGCCTGGCGGCAGCACAGCCAACCATGGGAGGAGGGACCAGGCAGTCCCGTTGGCGCTGGTTTGGGCGGCTGGAGCAGGAAGATCAGAGATTGAAGAAGCATGGCGGCCGTTGGATGGACATCCAACAGTCACTGTTATGTGTTGACTAAGTTGACAAAGCCTTGCGTACACGTCAAAAAAAATTGGGACAGCGTCATCGTCAACCTAGTAGGCCCAGAAGTCAGCCTCCAAATCTGTGGAAAACAGCAGACAACCCATTAGCCATTATTTTCAATAATTTACAGCCCATTTCTGAATTCTTAAGGATATTTGAAGCCCATATTCTTTTTATTAGCATTACAGACCATAAATTCTGGGCACTGCTAAAAACTTGAATGAAATTTTGCATATTTCGGTGGGGTCCGAACTCTTTTAATCACAAAATTTCAAGTCACGTTAAAAATAATTTTCAGAAAATTATATCAATATAAAATTCAAAAAACAATTCTCCGCAAAAAAATGAATGAAATTTAGAATCTTAACTAGCAAGATGCCCGTTCGTTACACTTAACATGAAGATGCATTTGTATGAGTAGTTTATCTTGTGGGAGAAAATATGATATTTTAATGTAATTGCCAGTTGGCTTTGGTTTCTCTAAGAGTAGACAGTAGAGAAATCCTGAAAAAATGATATTTTAATGCAATTGCTGGTTGGCTTTGGTTTAAAAATTTACAGCCCATTTCTTACAACTTATAGCCCGTTTTCTGGGGAAGCCCATTTCTTACTACTTACATCCCTCCTCGTTTGAAAGATTTGCAGCCCAGCAGGGCTGAGAAAAGCAAGTAGGCCGCGGTTTTGGTATTCTCCAAAAAAAGAACTCGGCTAGCCAAATTCAGAAAGAAAAAATATATCAACTGGGCTCGTCATGTGCTTAATAAAAGCGTAAGCGTGGGCTAGATGGGCCACATCCCCCGCACAGCGCGCAGTTGAGCTCCGTCTCTGAAACTGAAAAACAACTGGGCGAGCTGCTGGGTCCCTAGTGTTATCCGCTCATTGTGTAATTTTCTCGTTTATTGACTACATTGACAATGGCCTGGAACCTAGTTGTCAAACAATTAGGAGGAAGTATTTTTTTGGCTTGTAATAATGAGGCACCTGCTTGCGAAATGCAATGACCCTGGTGGGTCCCTACTGTCAGCCTCTCCACGTACATCATCTCTTGATTCTTGGTTGTTGACCATGTTGACAACGCCAGATGGCGGTGGGCACAGCGAGCTAACCAAGGCGGAGAACGACGGCAAGGCCTCGGACGGGAACGAACAGCAGCCATGGAAGATGCGGCAGTGTAGTGGCAGGTGGAGGGGAGTACGAGGGCAACAACATGCAAGTCAAGCATACAAATGGTACAAAAAGCCCAAGGATTAATTGTTCATCAAATTTTTAGACAAAACCCAGATTGAACATGACAGTAACATCTAACCCAACCACTCTTTTTTGCAGTCACAAACAAATGGATCGGTCTGATCCATAAAATCAACATCCTGTGCAAAAAAATTATTTCAGGATGTCTACAACTTATTGTAAATAGAAGCCGAGCACGTTTAGAAGCCCATTTGTCCACCTGAAACTTCTTTTTTTGCTGTTCAACATGTTCGTCCGTGAGAAATCTCTTGCTGTAAAAATTAAGCCTCATGGACAATAGTAACCTCGCATTCAACAGGAAGAATGTGACAAAGCTTCTGTTTGCCTGGTTGGATGCATATCGTCCCATCGTTATTGTCCTCAAACGAATGTCATGAGAACTGAGAAAATCCTTGTGCTTATTACGCCAACGATTGGTTACATGTTTTTCTCCATGTGGTTCTGCCTAAGTAGACATGAAGATTGAAAACAGTTAAGGTCTGAAAAAAGAGTAAGTCGAAATAACGACAGCTGAACAGTTAATTCTAGTACAATATATACGGGCTTTCAATGTGCATGAAATCATCACCTCTATGTATAAATTCTCCAGAGATCGAAAGCATCGCAGCAAGCCAATAATTATGTCCAGATCAAAACTATACATTCTGATATATATGATCTTGACAGAATCCAGCAGCATTGATAGGCTATCAATGGACGAACTCTTCATTGAGCATATAACATAATATTAGTACCCAAAGTGTACTCCAAGATGATATAAAACTTATGCGCACAAATGAAAAATGCAGCATATGATTACATATGTGTAGATGATAATATACGGTACCTGGAAAAGTGAGGAGCCAAAGACCCACTCCTTGTCATTATTAAATGGGTCATGAATTGCACCCAAGGTCTCCAGTTTAGGCGCAGAGACGATAGTTATTTCTGGAGGTGTATAACAATTATGAAGGAGCAACCTTTCAAGTGAAGGGGCATCTTTGATGATGAGCTGCTGTCCTTTAAAACAAATTCCAATGCTTTTAAGGTGGGGCGACTTTATTTGGATACAACTGATACCGATTTCTATTCCCAAAACAATCTGCAAGCGCTCCAGGGTAGGGCAACTGGAGTGGATGATGTTGTGCAGTGAGGCCTCCGACAGATAAACCACCACAAGTGAAAGTTTTTTTAGCAGTGGGAGTTGAAGCATTTGTACCAAATCGTCTGGTAGATGGCACCGGGCGAAGGTGGCGGTGTGGAGAGAGGAGGAAAACCGCGATATGGACAACGGTGGTGTGCGCACGAATTCTTGGTATGTTCGTGGTATGAAACTTTCGTGGTAATGGTAGAACTCAAACTCCTGGAGTTTTCCGAACTCAGGGGATGTCAGCCAAGCATCCACCTTGCTGGGTATGGACAGTAGGTAGCTTGTCGGGATGCAGAGGCAATGAACAGGGCCTGCTGGTGAGAAGAGACGATGGCTCTGAGGAGATCAAATTCAGGAAGGACAGATATCTGATGACAGTCGAGATTGAGGGGCGCGGTGCGCCATAGAGGGCGCCACCGAGTTGAGAGGACTTGTGTGCGGCAGCAATCCTTGATGGGGAGAAGCGAGATGATCTCCTCAAGGATGACGCCCGGGAGATCACTGATGCGGTCCACCGGAGATTCTACCGGTTCCTCAGATCCAGGTTGGGGGGGCTCGCCGCTTCTCCCCGTGCTACCGGGTGCGGGATCTACAACCGGCGTCGCCGCTGGCGGGAGCCTCATCTTCTTGGCGCTGGGGCCAGCCGACTCCATTTTCATTGTGGGCGTCGCATCGAGCTCACGGGTTTGAGCAGAGTAGCCAGAGACAAGCCTAGTGGAAGTGCGAGTGGGGAAGAAGGAGGGCTGGGGATTTCTATAGGAGTGGAAGAAGAGGAGCAGGCGTTTTCTGTATGAGTGAGGAAGAAGGTGAGCGGGGTTTTCTGGACGAGTGAAGAAGATTGGGGAGCGGGGGGAATTGGGTGGGGAGACGAAGCGGGAGAGCGAGTTGTTCGTGTTTATAAGGCCCGCTACACTAACTACTCACTTTTCCCAAGAACCGCTCTCTTCTTTTGCGTTGCTGCATTGGAGCTGGCGCATGGGCTTGGCTGACTGGCCATGCATGCAGGATGCATGTGCCCGCCGGTCACTGCATGCGCCTGGTTTGTTACTAGGCCTATTTAATAGGGTACATTATGGAGTAAATTAAGGAGATTTATTTTCTCTATGTGCATCCACCAAATTCGAGGATGCGGTACTGGATGCAGACACTCACATTAAACTAACATTCAGAAGAACAAAAGTTCAGCATGTCCATGCATCTCAATGATTCACCATACTATAACCAATATACAAAACTGTGAGAAGGTGTGGAAATAAAGAAAATCGATCGATGCTTCTCTAAGCAAAGGGCCTCCCTGCGCACGTATTAATTTCCTGGGCATGCTTGTTTCTTCTCAAAATGTTGCGAGCACTTTGAGCATGTTGGCAACTCCACAGCTAGCTAGCTGCCTCATCTTGCAATTGATGCTAACACATTTGCAGCAAACACATGAGGCAATAGAGATGACTCAACATGGGTCCATATTGTGGAGTTCCCCTGAAATCATATTCATTGTCCTGAATCTGAAAAGATAGGAAAACAGTAGCTATACTTAAACGGTGTTGCAAAACAGTAGCACATATCAATAGCTCGGCATGACAAAACACGATCATCTGGACGAAGGGGATACTGACCTGCCTGAGGAAGATTACATATAATTTCATAAGTCCTTGGTTGATTTCCACCTTCGGCTGCACACCTTGTTTGCTCCTCCACACATGACAGGATCGTTCCGCACTGCATTCAGCAAGTCAACGTACGAATAAGCTAATTTCATCTTGCGGTGGTCATTGTACCTAGTTACGAATGTAGGAATACCTGGAGCACCATGAGGTTAGCTAACAGCAGGTAGATGCAGCCATATAAAGTTTGTGCGGTGCTACCAAAATTGAGGTTTGTATCCCTTCCCGTTATGAGAATTCTTCTTGAAGTTGGTAGAATGTGACGGCTTGTTCTTTGCATCAAACTTTCCTTTCCCCTGAGATTTGTTCTTGTTGTTTTGGGGCTGGTTGGGCTGGAAATTCTTCTCGTGTACCATGTGGGCACTAGAAGCTCCCTCAGCGACCCGAGCACGTGTGTCTTTTGCTCTTGCCTTCTCCTCAAAATCAAGAGTGCTAATGAGATCCAAAACAAAAAACTCATGTCTCTTGTTTTTCAGAGAAGTAGCAAAATCGTTCCACGAAGGTGGAAGCTTGGCAATGATGGTCCCAGCAACAAATTTGTCCGGCAACACACACTTAAAGTACTCAAGTTCCTTACAGAGTGACTGTATCTCATGAGTCTGCTGAACAACAGAGCGCTCATCAGTCATCTTGTAGTCACAGAATTGCTCCATGACATACAACTCGCTGCCAGTGCCCGGGGCCCAAACGTGGCCTCGAGCGCAGCCAACATGTCTTTGCCGCTGTCAAACGACATATATGAATCCACAATGGAATCGTCAAGAACACTCAGTAGGGCGGCTTTGAAGAGGGTATCCATGTTCTGAAAAGCTTCCTGCTGTGTAGGATTAAGATCGCCCTCAGGCTTACCCTTAGTGGCGTCATAGCAGTACATGATCTGAAACCAATATACTGCTCTTGTGCACCACCTTTTATATTGCACCCCCTTAAAAGTAGGCAGCTTCAAAAGAGCAGCAAAACCACTCGGAGTAAATTGCCTGTAATCAGGTTTTTGGATTGGATTGTTGAATATATGAGCAATTTAGTATGAGATTTAATCTGAATCAGCAGTAAATAGATCATGACGACAATTGCAAACATCGAAGTAATGATGCGGACTAAAGCAGGAGGACAGAATCACATACTGTATAGCGGGAGCAGAACCAATGTGGTTGATGTTGTCACTCATGTCGTTGATGAAGAGGTTACCGAGGTCGGGAAAGAAGGCTGTCGTTGAGGAAGTCGTCGCTGGCAGCAGTCACAGGAGTGTGCTCCCCAAAAACTGATCACCCCTCTCCCGTACAGGATCACGAAAGGTGGGGTTCGGCGGACTCCTGTCCCTTCTCGCGGTGCACGCCGGAAGGAGGGCTGGAGAAGAATTGTGTGGCAGCGCTAAGATCTGGAATGGTCCGAAACCATATGATACAGCATCGGCTAGGGTAGAGCATGTCAGGTCGGTCGTGTGAGTATAATAGTAGGCCTTTCGCCCCCAAACCCCACGTCCAAGTCAATAATAGCTCAAAAAAAAGTCAATAATAGCCCCACCAAGGTTTATCTCAAAAAAACGGAGTAATTAAGGCGTCCGTTAGTCCCTTTAGTATAAATACAATATCATTAATAATGGCCCCACCTTTTGTCTCACAAAGTATGTTGGAGTACAACCGGCTACACGTTTACAATCCGCTTCTCTTCTCTCTCCTCTTCTCTCTCCTTCAACTAAGCACAAATACTATATTTAAATCCTTATAGCCTGCTTATGTCATCTAATTGTAGTACTTGCTCTAAAGTTACTATCCACTGGGTAGTCTGAGATGCCGGGCATGCAGTGGGCGGTGCCCTCGGTCGACGCGCCGCTTCAACGGCGGAAGCAGTGAGAGGTCACGTCGCCCTGACTTACCATCAATGTGGAGCGGCGGGCTCAGCTGGCACCGGGCGGGAAGCGCGCGCGGGATGGGGGAGCGGTTTTGTTGGGCCAAGAAGGTGAGAAGCCAACTTGGGATCGGTCCGAACGGGGAAATATCATGTGCTCCCATACTCTGCATATGATCCCTCCATTTTTGTATACAAGGCCACAAACTCATCTTACAGGTACCAAGGTAAAATTTAATGTCTTGCTTTGTAAACTCACTTTTTTTCTCGTTTAGTGGGATCATTAACACACCACATGCATGCAAGGAAGGGATAGAAAGCTGATTGGAGTGTCATTATGACTGCATGCATGCAAGTATTAAATAGACTACTGGTTCAAGAAAATAGCATTAACTTTTGTCTCGATTATTGTTGGTGGCCTTGTATAGATGCAAAGTATATTTTCCATAGTGGCCTTGTATAAGTAAATGGAGGGAGTACTACTCCCTCCTTTCCGGTTTATAGAGATGTTTAGAGTAACATGGTAATATGTTACAGTACAAGTTACTCCCGACTATGACCAGCCTTGGCCTCTCCCAGTGCTCCACCATGTATAGCTGCTAAGCCTGCCACGTAGGCATAAAATATGATGTTGCACCAATAAACTAAGCACCTATGCATTGAGTTACTAAGCCATTTAATGCACTTAGCACCTCATCTAAAGATCATTAATAGTATAGCGAGTGCCATGTCATCTACAGCCCATCTTATAGTCAACATGTAAAAAATAGTAGATCAAAAGAGTGTACTACTACTTTTTTATTCCGTGGCCCACCTTTCATTCTCACAAAGTGTGTACGAGCACGTGATAGAGCTGGCTCTTCACGAAGAGCCCGCTTATCTTCTCTCTCCTCTTCTCTTTCCTCCAACTAAGTAGAAATATACTAGTTTATTCCTTAGAGCCCGCTGACTCAGCTCTATTGTACTTGCTCTAGCACCCCCTTGACCGTGGACCTTGACGGTGTACGTCACCTTATGTAGAAGATCTCACCCAAATCATCATTAGCATGTAGCCTCCTTGATAGACAATGTGCGTAGAAGGAGTAGAGGCGACTGGGGATGCACCACCACCACGTCGTGGGCACTCCGTATGTGCTCGTGTGCATGCAGCGTGCGTGTTTTTCCATCGGTGCTAGCTCTAAGGCCGAGGCTGCGGTCGTCTTCGTCTTCGACTATGACTAGTAGTTGAGCAACAACGGCAAAGAGGTGCTGCAAGAGATGTGTATGCACCGTTGCGTGTGAGCTTTGCCACAGCACGACGAACCAGACGTCGCCGCGGATGGCTCACGCCTCCATGCAGCCGAGTGTGTGCGCATGCATGTGTTATTCAGATGCATTCTGCGACCGAGCGTGTGTGCATGCATGTCTTGTGTACGTGCGTTGTGTGCTCCATGCTGTGCGCGTATGTGCATGAGTTGGATCGGATGGAGTTAGTGCGTTGGCTTGTGTACATGCGTCTTGTACATGCGAAAAGTTCATGTTCTTTTATTTGTTTATAGGTGGGCAGGCGGCAAAAAATAGGGGAAAATGCGCAAGGTTCCTTGCAGACGCTCCACCGCGAGGTTCCTTGCTCCTCCTCGGTCGTCGGGAATCTATGCTCTTCAACTCTTTACTTTTACGTGAGCTTTGTTCATCCTTTTGCCAACACGCGAGACATCTAGCAGCAAGGTGCACGTGTCATGCAAGAAAATGGAGATAATCAGATAAGCAGTGCGTAAGTGAGTCGTGCAGGGGGGGGAGCGGGGGGAAACCCTTTTTCATAAGTGAGTCATGCACTTCGATGGCACCTACGCAATATTTTTTCTTCTCGATGGCACGTGAATAGTGCACGTACTCAACGACGGAGCACAGGATGGTAGCAATGACATGGTCAGCCCTTTTTGGAGAGAGTACGTACTACTAGTAAATAACTTTGATGTGTCCCGTCAACTCGCAGAACGACGAGAAGCTTGATTATGCCTTCTCCCTCGCCAACGCGTGCGCGGTGGCTCGCAGCATGAGGAGAAACTTTTGCTTACAAGCGGTGGACGTCTAGCAGTTCATCTGGTGTCAGATTGCCAGAAGCACTACTGTAGAACCATCGACTTCCGAAAGAGGCGAAGAGCCAAGCGCAAGGTCACCTACTAACCTTAGGCTAGGCGTAGTGGGAGTAACATAAGTAGGGGTACCTCCTTTTTTTATTCTAGAAACAACCACACACGAATATCAAGGTGCTGGTTACGTAGAACAAATTTCCTGTAGTCCGTGCTCAGCCCTCCTCTATCTCTCTTCTCAACCAGCCAGCGGACGCGCGGGGCCCATCGTCTGTTTGCTCACATGCGGCCCCACATGTCAGTGAAAAGGCAAGAGGACCCACTGAACCTGCACATCTTTCACCTCGACGTGCTGGTGATGAAAAACAAATCCAATAAAGATCTTCGGTGGCCGCTTTTGGAGTTACTCAAGAGTTGTTAGATTCTATTTACAGTTTAACCCAAGATGCACATCTCGTGGCTTCAACTACCACTCTATTTTCTTTCATGACACGACCTGGATGTTGGATGTCCCACATGTCGGCAAAAGGAGGAAGAACCCGACCAAATCTTCGGTTGTGCTCTCGGATTAGACTAGTTGTGCTAACTTAAATATTTTATTGTGTACTCCCACCGTTCCAAAATACTTGACTTCCATTTGTCCAAAAATGGATGTACCTATATACTAAAACATGTCTAGATACATATATATTTTGACAAATAGAAGGCATGTATTGTGCAACGGAGGGAGTAGAATGGATGCAAGTTTTCGTATTGGGAACAAGAGTACATCGATATATTGATAGAGCGTTGGAGTTGGCCTTACAAGTGGGACCGCAGTTGAGGAAACCGACTATCGGCAAACCCCCACCTCGCCCGCCGCGCGATGGCTGAGTTAGAGAAACAATGAGGTTGAAGAGATTGCTCTAGCACGGACTCCAAGAAATATGGTGTCAGATGGAAGTCGTGTTGGTGGCGTGTGCCATACTCCTGGACGTGAATGCTTGTTCTGGCCCATGCCACCCTACTACTCCTACTACTTACTTATATAGTACCTAGTATCAAGGATTCGAGGTGGTGGTTACGTACAATATGGCTACAGTAAACACACCCGCACGACGCGCGAAGCCTGTGAAGCTAGTACAAATAATGTACTACTATTGTTGATTGGCCTCATCCGATAACCTGTTGCAATGCACGTACAATTATGTATTCGAAAAATATTTTTTGCCTCGTCGCACCACTCACTCACAGAAGCAACTCGAAAGCCATTCATAAATTTAGTAAGTTTATCACAGACATATCATTTTATTACATACAACAGGTCATCAACCCACATCGACAACGAGGATACATTATAAATACTAAAGTTTTCACCACACAACAAATAACAAGCAATGAAATGAACTTCAACTCAACCATTCCTCGGTGTTGGAAACGCTTGCTTTGAACCACAAGTGATTCTCTGAGACAGGCCATCTATTGTCGATATTGAGACCAACGCAGGACTGATCATCCAGGCTGAAGTGGCCTACTATATTAGTACCAGGGTAGGGAACCACCCTAATGTCCGAGGTATAGACACAGTTTCTTCTCATAAATGGTACTAGTAACTTTGTGTCAACAGCAGTTGGATCGTCTTTCACCATCATCGGATAGTTTTGTCCAAGGAAGAGCGAGTTTTCTCCAAGACTATCAATTCTGTACCAGGGAGAAGGTGTTGGCGCTAGCACACTAGTATCCATCACGAATACCATGCAACGGGTGTTGGAATAGGTCCGGAGAGTGCGACCATGGGAGACAACACGTGCTCCCTCAGTAGTAACATCATCAGTGGGCTGTATACACACAAGAAGAGGTGATCCATCGGAATTAGTTGCCAGGTGGCACTAAGTATATACGTTCTGCTCGTCCTCATGCTCGTGATCATCACCATCGCCATCTCCCCCTTGGTTATAAAAATTTTCAAGTATAGGTGGTGGAATGTTCATAGGACCTTGGAAACACAAGAAGAAGGTTAATTAGTAAAGGGAGACTTTCTAACCCACATGCATGTGGATGAAACAATTATAATTACGGTGGAAGACAAACGTACGGAAACTACGAGGATCCCATGCAAAAACAGTGCCATGAGTGGTGGAAGCAAACACAAGGCCCTCGTATTGAATTGCATCATAGTACACATCCGTGTATAGAAACTGATTTTTGAGCAATATCCATCGAGTCAAACCACCAAGGACGGCAACAAGCTTGTCGAAGATAGCAACAACTTCATAGTTGTTGTAATTCCAAGAGTGGTTGGGAACTCGACAAATTGCTATCTTCCGTAGAAGACAGTCACCATGATCGTATTTGAACGTGCGTACAATACTGGTGTGCTCAACCTCTGGGCAGTCTGCTGAGATTTTTGGAAGTGGAACCCGGTCACGAGTGTACACATTCACAAGTTCCCACTCGTAGTTGGACCCAATGTAAACAACCCAATCTCCATTTGCGCCTGCCCAAGCCTTGCCCTCAAGCGATGGCATCTTAACATCATACGTATCATTATCAAGCGGCATCACCTTGCACAGGGCGAGGCCTCCGTCGTGCCGGCGCCAGCCATCAGGGTCACGGCAAAGAAGATAGGGGAGATCAAACCGCTCCTTGACTCCTGGGTTCCTTGTAATGATGTTATTAGTTGAGTAGAGAATGGGATTGAACGAACCTACCATGCCAGCTGAGGTGATGACGTCGCACCAATCAATGAGTTCCTCCACCACGTCATCTTTCAGATCGGGGCAAGAATAACGGGGTCGTTTCCGGCCTGTTCCCTCCATGGAGAAGACGATCGAACAATGGCAGAAGAAAGGGTGAAGGGCTAAAGGAAAATGGAGGAGGGAGAGGAAGAGCGTGCGACAGCAGTTCCAAATGGAGAGGGAAAGGCGAAGAGTCGGTGGACAGTTGCCAGTTTGCCATGGTTCACAAAGAGGCGCCCCAGCCTACACGTCCGTTCAGAAATACTCCTACTACTCGCCGTCATCTCACTGATACGTTGTAACGAGACCACATGTCAACGAAACATGGTGTGTAATTTCTTGCGCAAAATGTGATCTGGCCGCGTTGGCCCGAGGTGCTGCATTAGTTTTTTTTGAAAGTTTGCCGCATTAGTTATCGACCTTTATTTTTTTTAACATGCAATATGAATGGATAGCTCCTGTGGTCATCACACGTGAGCGGATATAGTGATGGTTGATTCGCCCGAGCAACTTATTACTGTGGGAATATGGGAGTACCAGCGGATTCAAGGAACAGAGAAATGATGGTTGCTTCGTCCGAGCAACTTACTGTGGCGAAGGTGGGGCTCTGTGATTTGACTGCTAACTAGTCATTACTACTGCGGCGCAACGACCGGGGTGAATCTTTCCCTGAAGTTGTGTTGTGCACTCAATATTGCTGCAAGGCAGGTGGAGCCGGATGAAGGATGTCCAACATGTCGGCGAAACGAAGTTGAATTGTTTCTGGCATTGCTATCAATCCTTCTGTCACACCCTAGCTAGTTCATGCATTAGAGTGTTGCATCATGTCTATTTCATTCAACAGAAACTTGAAATGGGGATGACAGAACCCCCAGCCCCCTTTGAAACCAACTAGGGTTTACTAAAAAACATTTTCAATGAACCTGAAATGCCCTTCTAAAATGTCCATCATTTTTGTATTGGTTCAGAACCTCTGCCAAAAGTGATGCACAGTTTCCTAGGTCATCCTAAGGTCTTTGAATTAAATCATAAGTATTTGAATTTGGGCATTTAAAATTTATAAAAATATTTCAAATGCTCAAATAATCCCAAACTACAATGTTCCATGTTGGAAATATTCCAACTAAGGACCAGGTGCAGTTCGATGAATTTTGGAGTTGCCTAGGTATTTTTAGTAATTCAACAAACTTACAGAAAAAAAACAGAAAAAAAAGGGAAAGGCTTACCTGTCGCCACCCAGAGGCCCACCTGCCGGCCCAGCCCAGCCACCGCTCCAGCGAGCTGCTTGGCTTGGCCAGGCAGGCAGGCAAGTGCTCGGCGGCGGCACCAGCGCGCGCCACGCAGCTGCCCGTCGCCCTGCTTCCTCCCCTCGCCGCCTAGCTGGCCTGGACGGTCTCCACGTCGCACCCCGAACCTCGTGGACACACCCATTCACCCCCAGCTCCTCTCCCTCGCTCTCCCGCACCATGGCCGACGCCACCGCCGCCGCACCGCCGCCGTAGTCGTGCTCCCCGTCGTTTCCATGCTGCGCCACCGTGTCCAGGAGCTTCGCCACCCTCTACTCCTTCGAGCTAGCCGAGCCCCGAGCGCTCGCGTGCCCCGAAGCCACCGCACTGACCTCGACCGAACTGCCATCGCCGGAGATCCCCTTCGCCGTCGCCGCCGCACCAGCTCGTCCCCGACCGCCCCGTCTGTTCCCTCAAGACCGTTGTGAGCCTGGCTACCTCCTCTCCCTTCCTTCTCTCGCTCCCGTGCACCACTGCGAGCACACGTAGCTCACCCCCACACGCCGCCGCGGAGCTCGTCGCCGACGTGTCTCCGGCTAACCACCGGCCACCCCACCTTGTCTAACATACTCACCGCTTTCCCAGGGGCCCAACGCACCTCACCACGGGCCTCGTCGTGCCCCATAGCGTCGGATCCATCCTCACCCGACTCCGGCGACCACCAAAGTCGTCGCCGGCGACGTCTCCGGCCACCCCGAGCTCAACCACCACCACCAATAGCCGCGGCTCGGTCTCAGCTACGCGTAGATGCCTTCCGCCGCCCGTTTGGTCGCCGGAATGCACAAAAGCACTTCCGCCGCCGTGTTCGGCCTCGCCGGCGGCTAGATGCCGGCGTGTTTGACATTAACCTTGACCAGGGTGGGCCCAGATTGACTCCCCTGAGTCTATGACATGTGGGGCCCCTCTGCTAATTAACCCAGTTTAGCTTAAACTTAATTTAGTTAGTTTAATTAACTACTGACATACGGGACCCACTGGTCAGTTTGACCTGACCAGCCCCGTTGACCACTGACGTCATCCTGACGTATTGTTGACGCAGTAATTTATTTACTGGAATTACTTTTACACAGGAAATTCCAGAAAATGCTACAAACTTCAAAAATTCATAGAAATTAATCTGTAGCTCCAAATGCGAAGTGTTATATATGAAAAATGATCAGAAAAATCCAACCTATCCATCTGTACTGGTTTCATGCATGTTTAAACAAGCTAACCTGCTGTTTACCACAGAACAAGATAAAGCACTAAAAATGGCAACTTATGAGTTTGAACTTTGAATCATTGGTTCAAATTAGTTCAAACCCATCTGTTCTTAGTTGCATTAGCCCAATACACTCATTTGGCCATGTCTCATGCATGCATCATATTGTTGCATACTGTTTGGTAATGTTTGTGTATTGGTGCTCTCTACGGCAGGTTCTGCCCCCGAGGAGTACCGTGATTACCCCAACGAAGAACAATACCAGTGCACCGACCCATCAGGCAAGCAACCAACCATTTGATCATATCGATAAAATCCCATGTTCTTGCTCCTGCTCTCTTTTACTGCATTAAGACAACGCGATTCAAACTGCTGTGTGCTGCGGTAGTTGAACCCATTTCCTCTGCATGACCTGTCATTGCCACAGTAACTAGATGAAAGCCACTAGCATGTGTAGGAGTTGATTGAGCCATATGAATGTGTTGTTCCTACCTTGCTATGCCTGCTATGCTTAGAGTCGTGTCAGGTCTGGTTCATCTGGGTGATGGGCTAGAGTGAAATGATCGTGTCAGTGTGAGAGTAATGTGTTGAACACGATTTGGTAAAGGTATCGATGAGAGGCCATGTAGGAGTACATGGTGGGTTGTTTCATTGAGGCCATCCTTAAGCACTGAGATCTGTATGCGTGATTTAAGATTCAGCTACTACCATGCATTGGGCCCGAAACCAATGGACCCTCTCGGCTTCTTATTCACCATAGTCTTCTGTCCAGGAGTTGCAAGTAGTTTCTGGTGTTTGTAGCCTACTGGAGGCCGTGGACAGCGCTGATCGTAGGGGTGGGCTGTGATGCGGTAGGTACATGGCATGGTGTACCGGATGCCCGTTTGGTGTCTCGGGAACCCTGCTCACATCGTTTGGGGTTGTGAGCGAAACTCCGGCCGGATCTCCTCATGGATGGAACCCGAATAGGCGATAAACCTGGACTAGAGACTTGAGTGTCTAGCTGGTCGTGGCTGACACCCACGTTGGGCTTCCGCTTGAAGGTTGTCGAGTACATGTCGTGTAAACGGCGGTAAGTGGTGAGAGCGTGTATGAAGAAGTACACCCCTGCAGGGTTAACATCATCTATTCGAATAGCCGCGCCCGCGGTAAAGGACTACTTGGTTGCCTATACAGTTCATAGACAAGTAAATGGAAACTACTAAAAGCCTCAAGATAAGCATGAGTGCCGAGGATGGCTCTTCCGTAGGAAGACGGAGGTGGATCCTCGGTAGAGTATTGAAGTGGTGAGTAGTGGACTCGAGTGCGCAAAACCATTTCAAGTTGGAGTCTCGTAGGATAGTTTAGCCAAGAGTCAAAGCTGGCTTGCTGCAATAACCCCACCAACCCTTCTTGATAATGTGCATGTATGTAGGATCTGATGTAAGTCTTGCTGAGTACCTTTGTACTCATGTTGCTTTAATTTATATTTTTCAGAAGATGCTACAACCCCTTCCGACGGGTTCTTCGTAGACGTTGACATCGACGAGTAGACTAAGGCCCAGGTGGTGATCCTGAGCATGTGAAGGACCATGTAGTATAGCTAGGCTTACCCAAGCCTCTTTTATTTTACCAGTTGTCTGTACTCAGACAAAACACTTCCGCTATTGGCTTGTATGCTTGTATGACTTGAATGTGGGTCGTGTGACCCGTACTTGTGTGTATGCTATGTATGGCTCTCTGAGCCTTTAAATAAAGTACTTGTGTCGTAGAGTCATGTTGTGATGCCTTGTTGTATTTGCACATATCGGGCATATTGTGTGTATGATTGAAATGCTTGGTATGTGTGGGATCTGACTATCTAGTTGTTTATCTTTAGTAGCCTCTCTTACCGGGAAATGTCTCCTAGTGATTCCATTGAGCCATGGTAGCTTGCTACTGCTCCGGAACACTTAGGCTGGCCGGCATGTGTCCTTCTTCGTTCCTGTGTCTGTCCCTTCAGGGAAATGTCACGCGTTGGGTACCGGAGTCCTGTTAGCCCGCTACAGCCCGATTTACCGGAGTCCTGCTAGCCCAGTGCTACAGCCCGGAACTTACTCGCTGATGACCGACACGTTCGATGCTGGGTCATGGATGCCTGTCCCTGTAAGTCTGTGCCACTTTCGGTTTACGACTAGCCATGTCAGCCCGGCCTCCTTATCATATGGATGCTAGCGACACTATCATATACGTGTGCCAAAAGGCGCAAACGGTCCCGGGCAAAGGTAAGGCGACACCCGTGGGGATACCGTGCGTGAGGCCGCAAAGTGATATGAGGTGTTACAGGCTAGATCGATGTGACATTGAGTCGGGGTCCTGACACCTTCAGGATTTGTTTATATGTACGCATAATTTTGATGAAATTGTACTGTGATGCTATGAAGGTTTCAACTTTGGTTCCTGCAGGAAAAAAAAGGTTTCAACTTAGGATTCATGTGTCTTGCCTCGATATTATCTCGTTACAACATTCCATCAAATACAAATGAAACTACCATGGCTAATGCATCTCAATGGTTCGCAGATCAGCACCAATATTCACATCACAACTGAAGACAAAGTTGTGAGAAGGTGTACAAATAAAGAAAAACTATATAATTGATCGATGTTGTTCGTAGGCATGGCTCCATTTCCTGGGCACAGTGTTCATTGCTTGGCAGCTAGTTTCACCCAGCTTTGTAGCCAAAAAAGAGGTGTATGAAGGACACCACAATCCGATCATTTTGTGCAGCTCCGCTAAAATCAAGCGGACCATCCCTATTTGCAAAGATATCCAGTCAGAGTGATTACAATATTAGTGGAACTAGATGATGAAACATAACACACATAAATAGAAGTCGATCACCTCTATGATCTCTCTTTAGGACTAACTTCTTGTTGGAGAAGATTAGGCACGGAGTTGGATGAGGAGGATAGCAAAACCAATCTCCCTTTCTGTAGTCCCACATAAATGTAAAAATGTTGCCCGTGTGACATTTTGGCGGAACTGCACAAAACACTCTTCAGAAAAGTGATTTGTGCAGTTCACCAAAAGGTCGCAATAGCAGCGAGGTGAAAATGGATAGCCCTATTTGCAAAAGGAGGTCAAAAGGAAAACTACTGCCCAATAACACGAGTTGAAGACACATACGCCGACCAAAAAGGCATGTTCCATGTAAAAAAGGGAAAGATAGCACATGGTGGTTTATCAAAAATGGTTTGAGGACGAGATTGCAAGATGGAAAGTACGCTGGCCGAGATACGATTTAAGCAAAGAACTAAAGAAGATCCACATGCAACAACGTGGGAAGATGGGCAGTGGAGCAAGGCCGGAGGAAGCTGTACCTGAGGGTCGTCGGGATGTTACTAGGAGGGCGCCGGCGGCCGGGATCTGCTCATACTACGGCAGCGAGCAAGTGGCGAAGGCCCTACCGCGCCGGAGCTTGGTCAGAGAGAACGGCGGGTACCGCAGATCAGGACGATCTGCCTCAACACCGTCGAACGGAGAGACAATGCACATCCTCCCTTTCCGCCGGTGGATGGGATGCGGCCGGATCACTGACCAACGCTGAGAGAGAGAGAGAGGCCATGGCAGCCTTGTGTGAGATGGTGTGACGAGAGACAAACCCATTTTTCCATTTTCCCCACGGTAATCGTTTTATATTCTAGGCATGGTACCCGACCCTCCTTCGAGTAAACAACCGCTACACGCATCAAATTATCACGTGGGCTGCCTTTTCGTACAAAAACGAACTCCACCGTGTACCCGCGTGGGTGTGGCCGGGAACGAGACGTGAGTACGTGTGTCCTGCGTGCACTTCTTCTTTAGGTGCAGGTATGTACGTGGGTGGGTTTGAGAGAGAAGGTTTGTGTGAAACAGAGGCAATGTGTTGATGATATCTCAATCAGAAAACCGTAACATATGCAATGTGTGTGAAATGGAGTCATGGACATGAGATATCGATAGAATTGAAAACAGGAATGAAGTGTGTGGCTGCACGATCGATAAAGAGTGCCATCGAATTTGTGTTTGCCCACGTCAAAGATACAGGGCGGCTGGCCTACTGGAATTTGAGAGGGCAGAGGTGCAGTTCTTCTCCCTGGCATGGATACCTACCTACAACGTTCGACTATCGGTGTGTGTGGGTGTGGGGGGGGTAGAGACCGGTCGACTAGTATATGTGTGGGGAAGGGGAGAGACCTAGCTATGTATTGAGGGAGATCGATCGACATCCATGGATATGTGTAGCAGAGGAATAAGGTTGGGAAAAAGACAAAGGTAGAGCGTCGGAGGGTTGGTGGTGGAGTGACGTCTCACAAATGGTGGGAGAGGCCTGCTAGACAAATGGAGGGTATGAGTGCAATATCAATAAGAGAGGGCGGGGGATGTCTGTCTGTCTATGCACGTGCGTGTGAGAGACGGGTCGGGAGGTATTCAAGGATGATGAGGGGAGAAGATATGGTTGTGGTAAGCATGCGTAACTACATAGGAAGATAAATTGTCGTGTGTCCGAGAAAAGGAGAGACATAACTAGCGAGGTAAGTGTATCGGTGCTTGGTGAAAACGAATTATAGTCGACCTCGCTATATGTAGGGAGATCAGTTCATATACACGCCTGCATGTGTTAGAAGCAAATAAGGTCCAGAGAGGCAGACACGGGGAGAGGGTGTGGCTAGGAGGTGGTGCGAGAGGCCTACCATGTCGAGGGGGAGGAGTGTGCGAGCATGTGATAAATGAAAAGAGGGGCGGGAGTGTGCACCTGTGTGGAATCGTATTGGACATATGGGGGCATGGACGGTGAGAAGAGAAGAGGGTAAGTATATATGTGTTTGTTGTAGGCACACTTGGCTAGAGAGGTATATCGACCGGTGTGTGCCAGAAAGGAGCCGGGGGCCTACACACACCGCTGGTGGACGACCTAAAGAGAAATAATGAACGTGCGCGATGGAGCGGATGCTAAGGGTGTGTGAGGGGGGTGGGCGTGTGCATGCACGATAGAAAGTTAGTGCTAGCTAGCTACAAATAGAAGAGGATCGTGAAGGTGTAAAAGACGAACAAAGATCATAATTCATTATAAAAAAGTGGATACGGATACTTGAAGAATATATCATAATGTAGAACATTGATTATAATTTGGGCTAATGTGTGGCTTTTGCAACTCAGGTCTAAATACTTGTCATAATGTAGGGGGCGGGGCACTATACTTTGTGTGATAAACATGGTGTACGTATGGAACATGGTTTAGATTATGAATATATAGTTAGTACATCAAATGTACTATTATTTGGAATCAACATCAAGTGCATTCAAAAAATAGAATTCGAGTTCATGTAGTACACATAGTTCATATCTATCTCTATAGTAATCATGTGGTGTGTTATTAAGGTAATACACGAATGATGGTTGAAGTTGGCAACAATCATGATTGTAGATTCTTATTGAAATAGAGAAACGAATTCAAATTTTGTTCGAATTGCAGCGGTAGTATAGACATTTGGAATGCACTAAAATGCTGGTATGAGTAGGTTACATACATTATACAGCAAGTGAAAAAATTTAATCGGACATAGCTTTGAATAGCATTTGTATAGTAAAACGGGGCAAGACTCTCTCTTTGTGTGGTGTGAATAGTTTTATTTTTTTCGTTTTCTTTTTGGCTGAGGGAAGTGCGAATTGATTTGGTACACACAAGTACAATAGTACTACACGTTAGGCTTGTCCCTAAAATTCAACCCGCGTCTTGTTATATCCCGAAAATTCAGATATCGTGCTCTCAAAACTGGCGCCTTCACAACCCGCGCCTTGCTATCCCGAAATTACAACACACGCGAAAACTCCCTCCAGCTGCCAAATCCCGACACGCTAAATCCCCCTTCTAACCCTGAGCCGAAAGGGCCGCTAGTTCAAATCCGTGGGGGGGTACTTTTGTAACACACCCTACATTTTGGACAAGCACGTCCCTAAGTCATGCTTCACCCCCTCCCATCGCCCCCTTTTCGCCATTCGAAATCCTAGGCCGCCATAATCTCTCCGCTCCAGCCGCGAAACCCCACCCTCCTACGTCCACCACGTCACCGCTGCCCAGCCGGAGCCTCTCCCCGACGACGTCGTCCACCGCAACAGCTCGACGTGCCTCGCCCACCTCCCCGGATGAGGATCCGTCGTCCATCTCACTGTCCCGCCGGTTCAGCCGCCCCGTCCTCCACCTCCAAGGAGTTGCTTCGACGATCGCCTCGTCTATCGCGGCTGCTCCATCCCCACAGCGCCGCCTTAACCTGCTCCACGGAACTGCAGCATCCTCACTGACTCCTCGGATGAAGCCGAGGCCTACTCGACGCCACCAAAGAGGTTGTACACTCATCGCATCGCACCTTCTCCTTAACTTGACCTCCCGGCACCGACGGTGCTCCATCCCGCACCCCCATGGAGCGGCTACCTTGAAGCCGGCACCGCGGGCGACATCTCCATGGCGGCTCTCCCCCAGTGCGAGGCCCCTTCGGCGGCGGCGGCCATACTAGCCAGATCTGCTGCTACTTCTCCGGCTCTCGCTCGCTCGCTCGCGCTGCTGCTGCTGCTCCAGCTCTCGCTCCATCGCTCACTCGCCCAGCTGCTGCTGTTACTCTCCCCCTCGCTCGTGCTGCTGCTCTGCTCCGATTAAGCCACACTTCAGTCGACTGAATCGACTTTTGGGTCAGTCGATTTTCAAGGGTTAGGGGGATTGCCGGAGTTAAGGAAGAACCACCCGCAGCGGGGACGGGGGCTCGCCGGAGAGGTACCCCACTATCTATCTTAGGGTTCAGGGCGGGGGGCGGGGGGCCTAGAGGGCTGGCCGGCGCGGCGGTGGTGAGTTGTTTCGGGGCGACGAGGTGGCGTTGGGGCTGGCGGTTCGGCCGGTGGTGGCTGGCGGCTCAGGGGAGGTGCAGGTTGAAGATGAACTATAGGCCCTCCCTAAACTACATGTCAAGTGCCTCTCTGCTACCATTGTGTTCAATTTCGACAGTAGCATTCAGATTCCACAGTAAATTTTAGTTTCAACAGTTAAGTTCAGAGTCAATAGTTTTTACCTCATCTGTTGTAGTTAGGTGGTTTTTGGTGATGTTAATTTTACATCCATTTTACATCATCTACTCGAGATGCTATTAGAATCCCACTTGAGATTGACGATGTATGTCTTGTGCTGCTTCAGCCTTGACGTCTTACGGCTCACCGGAGCTGCTCCAACGATAGAACGATCCATCACAACAGAGCAGTGCCCTGGACGCCGTCTATAGATTCCTCAGATCTTCCTCCATGCCTCTGACAGCCACCCCTGCCTCAACTGCTTCAGCGACCAACCAATGATGCTGAGGTCGACACGGCTATGGCAAAGAGGTTGTACATTTGTTGCATCACTTATTACTATACATTCACGTTGATCCATTAGTTGGTTCAATGGAAAAACGTTGATCCACTGGTTGTTACCATCACTCTAAATTTCTGCATGCTCTCCTTACATAATCTCACCATATTTTTCTCGTATGCATGTCAAATATTGTACACAGCCATGCTGAACATGTAGAGAAAAGGAGAAGAGTTTTGCGCGGCAATACAATGTCATGCAGACATCGCTCCATGGTGGGTTCAATGGCAAACCCTCCCCACCCCTCTCCAGATTGTAATCCAGAGGAAGATATCTGTTCTGAGGCGGATTCAGACGCCGCTGACCACTCCTATTTACCCCCCAAGGTGTTTGCTCTACCTTGGCATGATGATGTTAGTCATATCATGCATATGTTGCCTTGAAGTGCCTACTTTTGACATCATATATGTCATCTCCTTAGTTTAGACATGTTCTGTAATGCCACCTGTTTAGTTTCTATATCATATATGGGAATTATGTAGTCTCATGTCTTTTAGCCAGCCATAATATATGTGAAATGTGCAATGCCATCCTGTTTAACCAGGCATCATATATTTGAATGATATCTTGCCCGTCCTTTTCTTCATTACATTTCCATTTGTCGACAATGTTTGTACATTAAACTACTTTTCCTGTGAATCAGCCATTTGGGTGGGAGATGGAAAATCTGGAGTGAAAACAAGGCCTTCAGAGCAGACAGTGCTACCTGTCGAAGCAGATCTCTTGTTGGGTCCCGATAGCTCCTCAGAGATGGTTTCAGAGACAGATGACCAGTCCTATTCCCCCACTGAGGTGTATGCTCTAACTTGGCACAGTTATACTGCTCATATTATGCATACGGTGTCTTGCATTGCATAGTTTAGACCACATATACACAATATTCAACACCATGTTCTTAGTTCAGACATCATATCGAATGCCCTCTATTTAGCATATAAATCACATATGTGAATTAAATGATGCGATCCTGATTACTTAGATAACATGTAGGTGAATTATGTCATGCGATCATGTTTAGTTATTCATCATATCTTTGAATTATGTTATGCTATGCTATCCAGTTTAGATAGACATTATATATGTGAAATTATGTCATGCTATCCGTTTTAGTTAAACAATATACATGTCAACTATTTCATGCCCTCTTTTTCCCACACTATCTATTGCATATGTCTCTCATACAATGTCTGTACATTCAACTATGTTTCCTGTTTATCAGCCATTTGAATTGGAGCGGGTGATGCCAGTATCTAGCGGACTAAAAACACGGTCTTCAAATAAAACAGTGCTAGCTCTTGGTGGAGATAGCACCCCGGTTGTACATGCACAAGAACCAGCCCTACCACACATAACCCAAACTCTCGCAGGTTGTACCCCTACTATGATGGACAGAGAAACAGCTTCACCCAATCTAACCCCAACCCAGCCGATGGTAACCCAGTTCCTGTTGACACAGCACCATCTCCACCACAGAGCTCCCAAACAAGAGCAGTTAGTAAGGCAGCTCCAGTGCCCAAAGGGCCAGTACTATCACGGCGAACCCCAACTCCACCAGTTAGTACGCCTATTCCTGTGGAGGAAGCACAACCAGCTAGTCGTAGTTTAGCATCTATTGCATTTGATGTTGTTAAATCGTATGTGCGTATCTTCCCATCTTGGAAATATTATACTGAAGATGAAGGAAAATGCCAGTTGCAGGTGTTTATCCAGGAGTTATGTGTAAGTAATGTTATTCATGGCAATTACTTTGCTTCGTCCCATACATCCTACCTCCATGATGGTTATAATACAGCAAATTTTCCCATTTTTCTCTATAGAGAAGGACCAATTTGGAAACTCAGGATGAGGTAACCTGTGCTAATACCTCCGCTATCTTCAAGAATGCTTGGTGGCAGTATCGGAATTACCTGAAAAAAACGTACTTCACAGGCAAAGAAACTCATCAAACTCCCTTACGTTCTCCTGAGACACATTACTGGACGATGACTGGGAACACCTTGTTCTACACTGGTCCAGAACCAAGAATGTGGTAAGGTCTATGAGCTCATTTTCTATTTTTAAGTATTATATTCTTGCGTCTTACTGTACTCTGTTCATGTAGAACAAGTGCCTAAACCTGAAGAACAACTGTTCTAATTTAAGATTCCATTGCTATCATAGTTCAAAAAAGCGCTAGGCGTTAATTGTGCGTTTTGCCACCGCCTTGCACTTTACTGACCAAAGCGCATGCTTATGCGCAGTTATGCACAAATTAAGCGTAGTTATGCGCAATGCGTTTTGCCAACACCTAGAGCCTAGGCGCGCTAAAGCGCTCACTTAGGCGCGCCTTTTTTAACTATGATTGCTTTGCTCTTGTATCACAGTATTTACTCATAGAAACTTGTTTTTAAATTGAAGGATCCAATCGAAACTCCAATGGCACAGCAGGTATATTCACGCATGTTTCTTTAACAGGTTTGCTCTTATCAATAGCTCTTTTGATTTCAATTTCAATTGTGTATACAGTTGACTTTCATATCATGCACATTACTAGCATCACAATAGAGCCAATAGTGTTGTTGTACATGTAGACCCATGGTACCCATCTGAAATCTTGTTGTGTCGTGTAGTTTCCCACGCTTTGTATTCTTTCACTGCTGCTTTGTCTTGAACTGATATGATTTGAACTGTGTCTCTATTTTGATTTGGCAAGACAATGCAGTGACCATAGGACATAGATATATGTTTGTTTGATGCTTTTATTATGTACTGGTACTTGGCAATAGAAGACTTGGTAGTTTAATCATGTCCACCTTACTAATGAACTGGTTCATCGAAATGAGTTTCATGTACTAGTACATGCTAAACTTGTTATGTGTTTGCTTGTTTCTTCTTTTAGAATGCTGACAGAATATTGGGGAAGAGTGCCTTATTAAGCAATGGTAAAGGAAGTAATGTAGATAAGGTTCAGGATAGTGACACATCCTTGTTGGTCTCCAACAAAGCTGATAAAATAGCTAAGGAAGACTATCTTG